>NW_015169201.1:638763-661182 GCF_001447785.1 Gekko japonicus
GGGAGGGCTTCTAGTGTCCTGGCCCCACTGGTGGACCACCTGGTATTTCTGGCCACTGTGTGACACAGAGTGTTGGACTGGATGGGCCTTTGGCCTGATCCAACATTGGCGTCTCTTATGTTCTTATCTGATCTTACCTGTTGTACATAACAACTCATAATATTTGACAAACCTGATGAATTTATATTTTCCCCTCACCCCCTTTTCTCTTCAGTATCCCACCTTTTTTCTGAGAGAGAAAATAATTAAAAATGCAGCAAAACGCAAACAGCTAAAATCAACTATCCTGACAACTGGATAGCTCTAGGAACCACCAGAAACTCCATGGTAAAACCATAGAGTTTCTGGCAATTCCTAGAGCTACCCCTTTGTAACTTCTTGTATTATCTTCTGCTAAGTACATATGGTTGTCCCCCCCCCCTAATTTTTATCCTGCTGCTCCTCCGAGTGGTAGTGGGCAATGGGATCTGGCAGCCCTAACAAAACACAGGTGCACCCTGAACAAATACAGTGGAGCAGAATCACCAGCACAGAGAAGCAAGAAAACTATCTTGCAGAAAACCAAAAACCTGGGTAGAGTTTTCACCTGGTATCTGAAACTTTAGTAGTGCAGGTTGCTGGGTGAATTGGTGCAGGGAAGGCCACAAGTGAGGAGACACAGCAGAGGACATCTTGCCTGTATCCACACATGGCTGAAAACCACAGCTATTGCTGTGGCTTGCCCCTCTGGGCTTGGCGGCTTGATGTTAAAGAGGAAGGTTCAAAGCATGAAATAAAGAGACCAGAAGCAGGCCCCAGGCCCTCAGCCGTATCACCCATCCTGAACTTCTACAGATGGGCCACATTCTAAATGTTACACTCTTAATTATTTGCACTTTATTGGGCATTTCTTTCTGTTCTGTTGATTTTACCAAAGCAAAATTCTCTCTTTCTAGTTATTAAAATATTGATCAACATACATCGTTTTTCCTGTCAGGAAAACAGAATGAACTAACCAGAAGACTTGAATGGTGATGTCCATCTAGCTGTTTGGGTTTCATGACAAACTTTGCTATAGCCACCACAAAAGAATAAACCTTTCTTTCTTTCTTGGGCAACTACATCTCTTTTTTAAACCTCTGGAAGAGCAATTGTGTATTTTTTTAAGCCACAATCAGTAACATTTGACTGAATCCACCCCTCATTTAAAAACAAAAACAAACAAAAAACCCCCCAACAACATACTTTACCTTTCTGAATGAGATTGGCTCTTCTCCAAAACTTGTAATCTGTTTATAAAGACAAAAGTTTTTTATTTTTAAAAAAGGCAGGAATTGTGAGATCCCAGTGGAGCCTATAAGCCGATGTTTATTTCACAGGGGGAAGGTTGCTTTACAATTTCTCCTCATCTGGACAAGCTAAAGCAGCAGGTGATTTCTGTTTAATGAGCTTTATAGCACACATCCAGCTTAAATTCCAAAAGGATTTGGGTTTCCTAACAGTCAGAATCAGATAACAGAATTAAAACAAGAAATCACTATGATTTTACTGACACCTACTGACAAACTGTAGCTTTGCAGGAGATTGGGCAAAAGTGTTTCACAAAACAAGCCATCCCCCCCCCCCCATCCCCAATGGCCACAACCCTAAAGAACCTGGGGAAAAGTTCCAAGGTGGGGGATTGGACTTTCTTCAGAGTAGACCAAGTAATTTTTTTCTACCATATTCTTGTTGAATACCTCCAATTCATTTTTTTTAAAAACTGTGGCTTTATTCAAAACTTTGAGTACCAAATAGAGCAAAACCAAACGCTTAGGGGTACTAAATGTCTTCGATAAGAAAATAAAAAGAGCCCTGCTGGTTCAGGCTAAGGGCCCATCAAGACTAATATTAGGGTTCCCAATATCCAGGCAGGGCCTGGAAATCTCTCAGAATGAAACCTGATCTCCAGATGACTGAGATCAGTATCCCTGAAGAAAATGGCCGATTTACCCCATGCTCCTGTTTTCCTCTATAGTCGAGCGCTACTACTTCTTCCACAACGTAGTAAATAGGAGGCAAAATCATACCAAAGCACAGAGTGCTATTTACGTACTACATACTGTTGTGGTCTACCTCATATAACCATAGCATATGTGCTAAGAACGGCCCGAAATGGCTAAAGTGGACATCAACAGCAGGGATCAAAACATTCTTTGGAATCTGTGTGTTGTTCTTCACTTCCTGAACCATTTGAATTGGCTGTTCTTTCAAAATGGATTCTGAACTTGATGGATGAGTTTTCTGAGCTAACTGGGCACATTTTCTTATTTCTATTCATGCTTAAGGGCTGCCACCAGACAGCAGGCTAAATACACAAGCCTTAGATGTATAGCACTTAATCCAGTCATCAAAAAGACCCACAGTCCCTCCATGACTAGCCGTTCTTGAATCGCAGGGCCTACCAATGAATTGCTGGAGTCGTTCAGTTTAGATTTGTACAGCATCCATTGGTAACGCAATTCCTCCAGTTCCTCTGAATTCTGGACCGCTGGTGGAAGTCTCAGGAGGCCTTCAAAGTGACGCTGCCCTTCGGGAACACGGCACTGGAGTTCCTGTAGGGAAGGTGAGAGCAATTATTGTCATTTCATACGGGTGTTATGCTATCTTTAGGAACTTTTTGCAAGTTTACACAGATTTTTTCAAATGAGAAAAAGGCACCACGTGGTGATGTTCCCCTGTCATTCTCTTATCATTCAGCTTCTCCATGAAGGCTCTCTTGCGAGTTAGTTTCAGAATGGACCCCATTTTGATTTTTTTTAAAAAAAATTAAGGTGTTCTGAAACATGCACATGGGCTTATTTGACCAGATTGGGGAAACTTCTTCAGAATTCTTCACCACGTGGTAAGTAATGTGAAATGAAGGTGGAGTGGGACAAACCTTTAGCTTGCTGTGCCTTGTTTTACATTCTTTATTACTGGATGGCTTTGTGGCCAGAATTTTGGACAGTGTGGCATTTTCTCCTCGCAACCATTGCTCAAAGTCCTTCACGAGCTGGAAACCATTGGCATCTTCCCCTTTGGCTAGATTCTCCTGGATCACAGGACAAAAGAAAAGGCAGAAATGTAGCAAAAGACACTGGAATGAGTTTGTCCCCCATGCCAAGATTATTCTGTGCCTAACAGAGCACTCTTCTGCATGTCAGCCCAGAAGTGAATCCCATTCTGTTCAATGGAGCCTCCTCCCAAGTAACTGCAGCCAAAACCATTAAAGTTTTACCAAAATCAATCCTCTTATTATTATTATTATTATTCTATCAAGAAGGATTTCTCTTGTGTAAATATTCAGGATGAATAGTTTAAATGTATTTTAACAGCATCTGCTTTGGTTATAACATCTCCAAACAACCAAAGCAAAGGTTATCAGCACAAGATGGTTTCATGGCTTGGGTAGTTTTAAAAGGGGGAATTACACAAATTCAGGGAGAAGTCTATCATCAGCTATTTGCCATGATAAGGAACAGAACTTCCAGGTTGGGAGGCAATACATCTTGGCATACTGGAAGTGTGTGTGCAGAGCTATTTTTGGGCAGGAACGCACAGGAACGGAGTTCTGGCTGGCTTCCAAGTCGGCCACACCCAGCAGGAAAGCATTAGCATAACAGGCCACACCCAACAGCAGAAACTCATTAGGGTTGGCTACATTATTATTATTATTATTATTTTTCTATCAAGAAGGATGAATAGTTTTAATGTATTTTAGCATCATCTGCTTTGGTTACTTTTAACATCTCCAAACAACCAAAGCAAAGGTTATCAGCACAAGATGGTTTCATGGCTTGGGTAGTTTTAAAAGGGGGAATTACACAGATTCAGGGAGAAGTCTATCATCAGCTATTTGCCATGATAAGGAACAGAACTTCCAGGTTGGGAGGCAATACATCTTGGCATACTGGAAGTGTGTGTGCAGAGCTATTTTTGGGCAGGAACGCACAGGAACGGAGTTCTGGCTGGCTTCCAAGTCGGCCACACCCAGCAGGACACTTAGAAACAGGATACTGGGTTAGAGGTCTCTTTGGGATTATCTAGCAGGGCTCTTTTTATGTTCTTACAGAGAATTTATATTCACAGGACAAACACCCTATTCAAAGTAAAACAGTCTGTTCTTGCCATTCATGGCTAATTCAACTACCTAGTCACATGGCTAGCCTAGAAATATAGGTGGTCCCGAGGACCAATCAATCTCTTGTGGTCTGAGGCATCTCCCTTTTTTTCCTACAGGGTGCCCCTACAGTCGAAGGCCACTTTGATATACCGCTGTCCCACTACAAACCAAGGGCACCTTCACGGTAAACACTAGAAACCATGAGTTGGATCCAGACTAAGTGGGCAATTTCCACTGAATTCCCTTTTCCACTGCAGACCCCCCCCCCCCAGCATGTCATTCCTCAGGGCCCCTTTCTATCCCCCAGGAACAGAATTTGTGGATAATTTTGTGCAGCTGGACAGGAGAGACCGGAAAGTTCCATCCTGGCACTGAAAAATTCAATCTGGATCCAGCCCCATGATTAAGGCTGACAACTCCAGTTTGGGAAATTTGTGGAGATCTGGGGGCAATACCTGGAGCAAACAGAGTTAGGGAAGAGGTGGGAGCCCAGTGGGGATGCGATGCCACAGAGTCCACCCTCCAAAGCTGCCATTTCCTCCAAGGGAACTGATCTCTCTCATCTGGAGGACAGCTGTAACTCTGGGAGAGCTCAGGCCCCACCTGGAGGTTGGCAACCATACCCATCATTTAAATTTTCTGTATTTCTATACCATCAGCAACATTAGATAGTGCAGTGTTTCCTCAACTATGTGATGGGATGCGCCGGCATGCCATCAGAAGCCAAAGTGGGCCTTAGGAACTAAAGCTGCCATTTTGGACACCTCATCCATCAGAGCAAGAAGGGTCCATGCGGAACTGATCTCCCTTCGCTCCACTGTAAATGGATTGCAGCACGATCCCGAGGGTGGGAGAAAGAACACACAGGGTTTCCCCAATACAGCCTACCACTGCCACTGTTAGGTACAGGAAATTCCATAAAACATCTCCATAGCACAGAAATCATAGAATGCCTACTATTATGTGTAGGAAAGCAGTGCAGATGGATTCTCCTGCCTGGAGACTGGAAACCCAAAGGTATTTGTGTGCTAACAGCATGAGAAGTCTGGTGATTGCTGACGCAGTCGGTTTAACCTTGAGAGAGTGGGAGTGGCAGAGATAACAGAGAGCTGTCTGTACACACACATATTCCAAAAGGACGCTCGAATGCTTGAAACTTTCCTCTACGCAGGGAGAAGGAGTGTGAGAGGAAGGGGGGAGGAAATGGAGGAAAACTGAGCTTATAAATAAATGCTGGGAAACCGAGAGGTTTGAGACAGCTTCCTGCAGACTTGTGTCCTGTCGTCTTTGCATCACGTGAACCCTGCACCCCACCCCCCAACAAGTGACACCACAATTATGGTGCATTTTGACACGGAGAGAGAGATTTGGTCAGCCACCTTCATTACCTCTGCATTCAGTTGGGTCTGACCCTGAAAAAGTGCCCATGAATTGAAAATACTTCCAATTAAGATTGTGAATCAGCCCTGAAAGGTCCTTTGCTAGACTAGATTGTGCAGACTGAGTTTGTGTGCTTGTGCGTGTGCATGTGCAGATTTCTGGGAAGAGAAAATAAGACAGATTTTAAGGAGCTGGGAAGAAGGGAGCTTTCACCATTGGAAACATACTGGAGCCAAAACCAGATTTCATTCCCAAGGTGTCTGTAACACTGACATTCTACTGGGTAGCAACCCACACCTGCTGTGAATAAGGCCCTGTGTCGTCTATTAAACACTTTGATAGCCGAACATAGAGTTGTAAACCACAGAAAACATACTCAGAATGAAAACAAGGTCCCAGTACAAGCAGCAGGTTCTCTTTTTTTAAAAAAACCCTCAAGGTCAGCTTCATAATCGGGATTTAATTTGAGCCAGGGCTCACCAGGGTTCCGACCCAGCATCTGTAGACCCTGCCCCGGAGTTCTCCTTAATTCCAGGGGTCAGTCCTGCAGCATCTAACATCATTGTAATACAATGGAGACCAATATGTTGTTGAAGGCAAAATGGAGACTGCCTTGTACCATCAGCAGAGTATGTTAGCATTCCTACTGAGTGATTGATTACTGCTCATCCCAGTACAATTAAAGGGCAAGGCTTCCAGGTCAGACAGTGCAGCTCCGAGAGTGTCACAAGTTGCTCATGAACAGATGAACTGCTCAATGGAAAACTGAATCTCTGCTTGCAAGTGGCAAACAGAACATAAGACAAGCCAGCAGGTGACCAGATTTTCAGCAGGCTGGTTAAAAATGTCACTTGTTTTGCTGAGCAGATTGATCCAGTGGGCAGGCAACTGCAGAGGTTTTTATAACTCTTTTCCAATATCTTCACTGATTATGGCATCGGCTCTTGATATCTTTGGTCTTAAGATGCTATTGATGTTTTGAATGTATGCTGCATGTTTTCACTACCATATCCTGTCTTAAGAGCTGAAGATGGGAATAGACATTTTAAACAAATAAACAACACATTTCTGGGGTGGGGGGGAATACTCATTGGGCCTCTTTAACGTTATGATCTCAGTTCTGCAGCTTTTTCAGAGGCTCATGCTGTATTCCCATCAGCTCACCTACACGGCCTGAAACAGTAAGTTACAGCAAGATATCAAAACTTGTGTTTTTTTCTCACCTGATAATGCTCGGTCTCATCCATTTCTGATGATGTTTGTTCTGAAAGGGTCTCCTTCATCCTCGCATCTATCATCACCCAGCCTGGGGGCATTTTTTTAAGGAGACTTGAAGATAAACAGAATCAGGGGGAAAACACATAACACGTGAAATTATTAGACTGGTTCTCTGTGTCATTGTATGTCAACAACCATTGTATGTCAACAACCAGAAACAGAATCAAAATCTCCATGCTTCTGTGTTGAGACGTGTCTAGTATTTATCTGGTAGAATGAAGCCAACATTGCCCCCCCCCCTCAATAAAGTAACAACAGGGAACAAGTTTAAAAAGTGTTACAAAACTACATGCTCCCATCAAAAGTGCAAATGCCACAGGAAACGCTCAGAGTAATGGAACTGCTATACCTATCCAGAACGTTCCCCAGCGGTTGGCCTGTCTGCTTGATTCTGTACCTGAATAAAGAATAACACATACAGACACATGTAGCTGCCTTATACAGAGTCAGACCATTAATTTATCCAGGGCAGCATTGTCTGCTCCAACTGGCAGCAGATCTCCATGGTCTTAGGCAGATCTCTTTCACATTACTTCTGTCTGATCCTTTTGACTGGAGATGCCGGAGACTGAACTTGGGACCTTCTGCTTGTCAAGTGGATACTGCACCATATTGAGTCACGGTTTCTCCCTAAGAAGCCGCCACCCTTTGGGGGACATGGCCAATCCCTTAGAGAGGTCAGTGATCTTGTGCTATCCCTGTATGAAGCCTGTACCCTTTGTTAGTGGCAATGAAAGCTACCAAAACTGGCATGGAAACGAATGTAAGAAAGGACTGTCCCAACTGAAACAGCATACAGTTCAAACGCCACAAAATGTGAAAACAAATCCTTAAAATCTATATTCAGTCTGCAAATTCAGATACCAAAAATCTGGGACCCCATACTCAAAGTTCTAAATGCCAGTAAAATCCCAGTCTTATGAGAGCCAAAACACACATTATGTGCGACGTGAGTCAGGTCACTGGTGCCTCATCTGATTCTCAGTCCCAAGTTCATGTGGGGGAATAACTTTTAAAAACTTCTTTGTATCTCCATGTGGGAGAGGGGAAAGGGGGCTCAGGCTCCCCCCCTCATGGCTGTTTCAGCATGAATGTATAACTGAAAGTCAGGCTGGGCACCCTTGAACCAACTGGGGCCACCATAACATGTATTTTGGCTTTTCTAACTTCATCTGTCCTTCGTGGTGGTGTAGTAGCGGAACGGCGGAGCAGCGGAGTGGCGGCGGCAGAGAACATGGCGGCGATGGCGAGTCGAGCGAGCGAGCAGGGCTGGGCTGATGGAGCACGGAGGCGGGGCAACGCAGCAGGCCGGAGCCTACTGGACAGAGGGCGCAGCAGGAGCATGCGCTGACGCGCCTTTCGCCCGAACCTGTGGAATCACAGCGACTGAAGGAAGATCTGCGCCAGAAGACCTGTGGCAGGAAGTCGCCGCTGCCGGATTGAAAATACCTCCCGCAGAGAGACTAAGAACAACAAGACTTTGTCAGAGGGTGCCTGTTAGGTCAGTCACTCCCCCTTCATTGTATGTGTAGCCCTTAGGTAGGATGTATTGCATAATGTAAGAACATAAGAGACGCCAATGTTGGATCAGGCCAAAGGCCCATCCAGTCCAACACTCTGTATCACACAGTGGCCAGAAATAACAGGGGCCATCAGGAAGTCCACCAGTGGGGCCAGGACATTAGAAGCCCTCCCACTGTTGACCCCCCCCCCCCAAGCACCAAGAAGACAGAGCATCACTTGCCCCAGAGTCCCTATCTATACCTTGTCGCTAACAGCCACTGATGGACCTCTGCTCCATATGCTTCTCTAATTCCCTTTTGAAGCCGTCCATGCTTGTAGCCGCCACCACTTCCTGTGGCAGTGAATTCCAAGTGTTAATCACTCTTTGGGTAAAGAAGTACTTCCTTTTATCCGTTCTAACCCGACCGCTCAGCAATTTCATGGAGAACGTAATGTAAACCGCTCAGAGCCCTTAGGGGGTGAGCGGTATACAAATGGAATGTAAATAAATAAAATAAATAACATGTATTTTGGCTTTTCTAACTTCATACGCAGATGGCACCACCTTACAGAAACCTTACTAACTGCTCTAGGATCTAGGAAACAGATCTGGGAGACCTTCCCTTATGCTGGAGGGAAAAGGGCAGTGCGATATCGGTTTGAATCTGCCAGTTCTCCCAACCTACAGCTTGAGATGGGGGTTTCTAGGTGAATACAGACTAAATGGACCATTTCCACAGATTCACCCTCCCTGTTGCAGACCTTCCCATGTCACTCCTCAGGGGCCCCCTTTTCCACAGGAGCAATATTTTGAGGAGATCTGTGGGCTTCAGTGGGACGGGGGAGCCAGGAAAGTTCTATTCCACTGATGGAAATTTTTTATCTGAATCCAGCCCTTCATCGTACCTCACAGTCAGCTCTGAGAATGTCTTTGCGATTCTTCCGAAGGACTGAAGCACCATATCCCAAGCCATACTCTATAACACTAGCTTAGCAGCATTTAGGGGTGGGCGGGAGTGAGGAAAGAGCTGAAAAAAGATACTGTGACAAGGGGAAAGGGGTCCCTGCCAGTGGATTTTGCTCACTTTTCCTGGATGTGGTGTTGCCATTTAAGGTCATTTTTAATGGATTGTTACTTTCAGGGGGATTGTTCTAACAGAGAGTTTGTAGCTGTGATTAGGAAATGGCTACAACCTGTGGCTGGTTCTCCCAAATGATGAGGAAACCTGACAGACTCAGGAGGTGGGGATGGATTTCCTTGCCAGCTGCACCTAGTGAAAGAGCCACTTCAGCCTGGAAGGGGAAAGTTTGGTCAAGACAGGAAAACGTAAAGGTGCCAGGAAAGTTATGAAGAAAGGAAAGGAGGCGAAAGGTCACAATCCCAGAATCCCTCAACGATTCACTGGGACTTAGAGGTATTATTCGACTGCCTCCCCCACAAGAAGGACCTAGACAGAACCCATCCCATCATTAGGAGAGGCCGCAAAGCTGAGGCAAAAGAAAGGGTTCAGTCTGGGAAGATCATGTGAATGTGTGAGAGCAGAAATACATTTTCACTCAGGAAAAGAAGAAGAAGAAGAGATTGGATTTATACCCCACCCTTCACTACCCAAAGGTGTCTCAGAGCGGCTTACAAACTCCTTTCCCCTCCCCTCCCCACAACAGACACCCTGAGAGGTAGGTGGGGCTGAGAGAGCTCTTGACAGAAACTGCTTTTTTCAAGGACCGCTCTTTCAAGGAGAACTATGGCTTGCCCAAGGTCATCCAGCAGGTGCAAGTGGAGGAGTGGGGAATCAAACCCGGTTCTCCCAGATTAGAGTCCGCGCACTTAACCACCACACCAAGAAGGGGACCTATGGAGAAGGATTTGCGTCGGAATCATAGATGTCTGAGATCCACAGGTGCTGTTTATTACTGAGTCCATTTTTCCTGGGGATGTCCACAAACAGTTTTTCTATGCTAGAAGTGTTGCTATACCATCCTGTAGCGACTGTGGGATCCATTTGGGCTACTCCCAACAGGGCCGGCACCCAGAGGTGGGGCAGTAGCCAGGGCCCCAGGCTTCTGGCAGTGCTCACTGCCACCAACCCTCCCATCCACGTGCCTCTCCTGCTGCCCACCCTTCCTCCACCTGCTCCCGAGCAGCTGCACATGCTGCCCAGGGACTTCTGGCAATGGGCATGCAGGCAGTGTGAGCAGCTGTGATTGTATATTGTGGGAAGGCTCATGAGGGAGAGAAGGATGTACAGGAAGCCTGGCCCGTAGCGAGAGTGGGGTTACTGGGGGCTCCGCACCCTTAAAGAGCCAGTCCCACAAGATTTTTTTGAGAAGGGATCCTTTAAATGCTTTTGAGAAGAAGTGGGGGATGGCGTGGGCCCCTCTCCCTCCCTCCTGTGAGATTTAAAGGGACATCCACCAGCTGATCGACGGACCATGTGCTCCCCGCCGATCAGCTGAATAGCCCTTTAAATCTTGCAGGAGGGATGGCCGGCGGCAGTTGGGCTTGGGGGTGGATTGGAGCTGACATAAAAACAATGGCGGCCCCACAAGCCACAAAATCCTGGCTATGGGCCTGCAGGCAGCTGAGAGTCACATGGGTGGGGGAAGAGAGGGGTGTGTGAGTAGGGGTCATTCTCTGCCTAGGGCCTCCCAAAACCTGGAAGTGGCCCTGAATCCTCCAGTGCCACAGGGCTATTATAAAGTACCATGAAGTAAATAAGAAATCCGACTCTAGGGTTGTGGTGCTCATCTCCGTTTCAAAGCTGAAGAGCCAGCGCTGTCTGAAGACATTTCCGTGGTCATGTGGCCGGCATGACTAAACACGAAGGCGCACGGAACACTGTTACCTTCCCACCGAAGTGGTCCCTATTTATCTACTTGCAATTTCTTGCTTTCGAACTGCTAGGTTGGCAGGAGCTGGAACTAGAGACGGGAGCTCACTCCGTCTTGCGGCACCCGGGTCTCGAACTGCTGAACTACCGACCTTCCACAGCCTGCAGTTCAGCGTCTTAACCACTTGAGCCACCGCAGCTCCTATTATAAAGTACCATGAAGTAAATAAGAGCAGAAGTGCCAGGGCCCGATCTGGAAGGCCTGTGTTCAACTTCCCAAGTGCTGAGGGAATGGGAGAAGACAACACAGCCAAGGCTTCTCCTGCCGGCGCAATCCCCACCTCTTACCTGCCTCCCTCCCCAGCCAGCTGTGGAGCATGCCTAGTCTGAGCCTGCCTAACCAATTACCTTGACATCATGTCTTCAAGAGACTTCCAAGATCCCTTCAGCTTTTCCAGTTCGGTCCGGACGTGTGCTGCCCCCTCCGGAGAGGAATTGTCCTCCACCAACTGCCCGTGGGCCTCAACGAGGTGCAACTGGATCTCTTTATCTGGGAACTCAGCTTGCAGTTTCTGAAAATTTCCAGGGGGGGTGCTGTGTTACTTTGTTGAGGCAAAAAGGAACGGGCGCCTTGTGGCACCCTAAAGACTATGCATTTGTTTACTCCTGATGAAGCTTTTGAGTGCTTAGGCATATCCACCATCAGATCTCTCTCTCTCCCTGTTCTCCTTGACATAACAAAATGCCACTTGCTAACAGGTTGTAACATGAATTTGTCCTCATTATCCCAATGGATTAAATTATTGGCGCTTTTTCTGTGTTTTCGTTCCTTGGAAAACAGCATAGTAAGAGTGTGGAACATTTAGGCTGACCCCCCCCCCCCGATCCTGTGGTTTGCCCTCACAGTGGGGAGTGGGCAGGAATAAGACTAAAGGCCTGGTTGATAACATCCATGATACTCATGTCATTTTGTTCAATTATATTATCAACAAAATATAGTAACCTTAAGCTTCCAAGTCTCAGAATATATTTATTTACTGCATTTGTATAACTCTTTTTAACCGTCTGATATGCAAAGTAGTTTACATCATAAAATAAATGCAATCCATTGTAACCGATATAAACAAAAATAAATCAGCAGTGCCTGTGGTGTGTCCACAGAAAGTTATTGGGGGGCGATTTTTAAAAAAATTGCGTATAAGGGTTTATTCTGGTTATTTAGTCTGGATTCAGATTAAGTCAGTTGCAATATAGCCCTACTGAAACCCACAGGATTTGTTGTAATTAACTCGTCCCATTAATTTCAATGGGACTTAAGCCCACCTATACGTAGGATAATACAAATACTTCAACAGTATCTATATAACCTCCTCTTTTTTTTTTCTTACTAAAAGGTAAAGGTAAAGGTTTCCCTTGCCCGAAAGCGGGTCGAATCTGACTCTAGGGGGCAGTGCTCATCTCCGTTTCCAAGCTGAAGAGCAAGCGCTGTCCAAAGACATTTTCGTGGTCATGTGGCCGGCATGACTAAACGCAGAGGTGCACGGAACACTGTTACCTTCCCACCGAAGCAGTACCTATTTATCTACTTGCAGTTTCTTGCTTTCGAACTGCTAGACTGGCAGGAGCTGGGGCCAGAGATCGGATCTCACTCCATCATGTGGCACTAGGGTCTCGAACTGCCGAACTACACACCTTCCAGTCTGCAGCTCAGCATCTTAACCTCTGAGCCACCGTGACCCCCCCTTTTCCCCTTACTAGTAGAAGACAGAAAAAAACTAAGCCCAAATTCTCTGGATCAGGGTCTCTGTCTCCTACCAGTAAGAAATAAAGAAAGGAGATTGTGTGGCACTCTTAAAGTATTTACGTTAGCTTAGGCATAGGTGGGTTTTTTGTAACTGGAATCTTAAAAGGTGTATACTAAAATATTAGGTGTTTCTACTGTCCAGAGAGTAAGAGAGAGAGCGAGTGAGTAACTGGAAACACGCTGGGGGAAATGAACCCTTTACTGTAATGTCTAACTTTGTTAGAATTATGCTAGATCCCAGGGATGAATTAATTTATTTTACTGCATCTACATCCTGCCTCTGTTCCATCATGGAACTCCAGAAGGCATGCAGGGGGGTTTCGAGGTGGTCTTCCCTCTCTCTGGGCAGTCTCCAGACTTGCATTGGTCTCGTCTCACATCCTGTGCTTCCCAACTGTATCCTGAAAATCCTGCAGAGGGCTGGGCTACGCAAGTCCCCATCTGCAACTATATTGCTTATTTTTACTTTACTTCATTTATGCCACTTACACCATGCCCTTTCCCCCTGCGGGGACTCAAAGTGGCTTACAATGTTCTCCTTCCCTCCATTTTATCTTGAAAACAGCCCTGTGAAGCAATAGAAAAGAGCAAGGGTCCAGCAGCACCTTAAAGACTTACAACAGTTGTGGTAGGATATGAGCTTTCATGAGTCACTGCTCACTTCTCCAGAAGTATCTGAAGAAGGATCTGAAGAAGAGAGCAGTGACTCACAGGAGCTCATCCCCTGCCACATATTTTGTTAGTCTTTAAGGTGCTGCTGGACCCTTGCTCTTTTCTGTTGCTACAGACAGACTAACACAGCTACCCCATCTTGACCTGTGAAGCAAGTTAGGCTGAAAAAGAGAGCGACTGGCCCAAAGCCACCCAGCGTGCTTTCCAGGGCAGAGCAGGCATACCGACCTTACTTACCTATCTGCTTACTTCATCTGGGCCCTGCCTTCCTATCCAATGAGGACCCACAGTGGCCTACACCACTCTCCTCTCCTCCATTTTAGACTCCAAACAACCCACAGGGTTACCAACCTTCAGGTGGGGCCTGGAGATCTCCTGGAATCACAACTGATCTCCAGATGACAGAGATCAGTTCTGCTGGAGAAGAGGGCTGCTTTGGAGGGTGGACTCTATGGCATTATATCCTGCTGAGATCCCTTCCCTCCCCAAACCCCACACGCTCCCCCCCCCGAAATCTCCAGGAATTTCTGAACCTGAAGCTGGCAACCCTAGTCAGGCCTGGCCCCAAGATGCCATCCCTCAAAGGCCAAAATAGGTCTGGAAAGGGCTCTGTCCTCTCCTTCTTGCTTTTATGCACAGACCCAAGTCTTGGAACACTGTGGTTGCCTAGCAACAGCCACTGAGGGAATCTTCTGTAGGTGATCCTTTTATCATTTTCAGGTTCTTTAAATGTATTTTTTTTAAAGATTTCACATTTTTCTGCAAACTTGGGTCCCTTTTCAGGTTTGTAGAAAGATGTCTTGTCCACTCACAGCTCCAGGCACCAGATTTAAGTATCCAAAGATTTCCCAACTTTTAAAACGTCGGGATCAGCAATGAATGCTGCAGGAGCATAAGCAGAACGAGAAACAGATTCCATGTCATACTTTTTATCAAGGCCAACGAAAGCAACACAAAACATGGTGCAAGCTTTCCAGTTCATCAGAACTCTTCTTCAGGCTAGATGAAGACCAAGCCCTATGAGGAAAGGCTGAGGGACTTGGGAATGTTCAGTCTGGAAAAGAGGAGGTTGAGGGGGGACATAATTGCTCTCTTGAAGTATCTGAAGGGCTGTCACTTAGAGGGGGGCAGGGAGCTGTTCCTGTTGGGACCAGAGGATAGGACTCACAATAATGAGTTTAAATTAAGGGCGGGAAGGTACCAGCTGGATATTAGGGAAAACGTTTTTACAGTAACAGTTGCTCAACAGTGGAATCAGCGGCCTAGGGAGGTGGTGAGCTTTCCCTTCACTGGCAGTCTTTAAGCATCAGCTGGACAAACACTTGTCAGGGATGCTCTAGGCTGATCCTGCAATGAGCAGGGGGTTGGACTAGATGGCCTTTGTGGCCCCTTCCAACTCTGAGATTCTATGATTCTACGTTGGGAAAAAAATTAAAAATGAAAGGGAAAAAAAAAGCACGTTTTCCAGAGCAAGGTTTTAAGACCCTGTCTTTTGTGTTACATGCTTACAAGTTCACAGTTTAATTTCTGTAGGTTTTAGATCACAGCACTTGCATTCTGGGGAGAAGAAGAAGAAGCAGCAAAAGACGGAAGGCCAATGACACCGGAAAATAGATGGCTGCACCCAGGTCCTGCAGAGTTGAGGGAGGCGCCCAGAGGTGCAGGGTTGGCTGACTCTTTCTCCCTCCCTCCATTGCGGGGGTGGGGCCTGGGTAAGTTGGGAAGTGGAGCCCTTTGCCAGGGCCATTTTTTCCTCCCCACCCACTCCTAAAACCCGCCTTTCATCAAAGTCTGGACTGAGGAACAGGAAGAGAATCAACAAGCCCTGAACAAATCAGTAGCATGTGACTTGCTTCTTCCGCCTGTAAACCATTAGCAGGGGAGTTATTTTTTTCCTTCTGAGGACGGAGTTCACACAGAAACATAATCTGAACTTAATCCAAGACAGCAAGGAGGTTTTGGACGAAAGGAACTCCTTGTTATCCTTAGCAACTTATAGTGACAACATTGCAATTCATGTGTTTTAATATGTTTTAAATTACCTATGTTTGTATTTTGTTGTTTAAATCTTTTTATTGGGTTACCCTTAGGGATAAAAGCTAAGACACAAATGTACCATTTTATGTATGTTTGTATTTTGTTAGCTGGCTGGGGCATTGTGGGAAAGTGTGACACAAATGTTTTAAGTAAATAAACAAATAAGCAGTGGCTGTCCTACCGGAGTAGCAGCCCCGAGTACAGTGCTTGAACCTCGATGATATAAACATGCACTAAATGGCACAATGCTATGTGGCATTGGATATTCAGGCTCCAAAAGACATCTTATGAGCCGTGGAAGTTGCCAAGACCAAAAGCCCTCCGCTCCAATATCAGGTGGGATACAGATCTCATAAATAGGCTGTTGCCCTAATACTTGAACACATGATGACTTATACTGAATCAGACACTTGGTCCATCAAGATGAGCACTGGCTACTCTGACTTGCAGTGGCTTTCCAGGGGCTCAGGCTCTCACATAAGCTACTCCATGATCTGTTTCACTGGAGATGTCAGGTATTAAACCTGGGACCTTCCTCATGCCAAGAAGATTCACTACCACTGAGCCATAGTCCTTTCCCAAACATAAAACTAGCTAAAAAGCAGCCAATGTAACATCTGAATCAACCTTTAACAGTAAAATGGGAAATCTCTTTTACTAGCTCCAAAATCCTGCATATCTATGTCTGGCCACATGGTGGCGCTTTATATATGAATGAAAATGGCCCAAACGTGTAGTTCTACTTCATGCGCTTTATGGAAGTAGGTTGCGGACTAGAAAAGAGATACTTGGTAAAAAAAGAAAACCCCAATAAATATAAAACCTAATTTCTTATGTGCAGCTCGGCTCGCTTTTTCATTTCTTAGAACCAAAGACTTAATGCCACTCTTCATCTCTGTTTTATGACTGCATACAAGTCCCCAATAAAACCTCACATCGCAGCTGTGTCTCAATGAGGTCACTAGCAAAGCTAGCATGCACCCACTCAGTGCAATGACTGCCCATAAGCCTTGTGGCTAGTATATCGATCATGCAACAGATAACAGGAATTGTGGCCTTGGAGCATGACGTACAGTACTCAAGAGTGAGGGTTGTCCCATGGACCTTACATGGTCACTCAACAGTGATCCATGCGGCAAAATGCAGAACAATGCTCCAGCTGCCCTTGTTACACTGCCCCAGCCAAGCTGTGAGCTGAAAGGGAACTTCAGCTAGAGTCACTCAAGACAGCAGCTCACGGGTTTCAGTGCAGGCCTAGAGTACAGCTCATGGGAAGCAAGTTTATGGCCAGGCTCTGCAGGACCTTGGAGAGTTCCCAGAGATGGTAGATATTGGTCCATAATAGTCCAAAACGTATCTGAGCCCTCTTACTCTCTTATTGCCCTGACCTTATGCCTAAAGCTAGCCTGATCTCATCAGATCTTGGAAGCTAAGCTGGGTCAGCTCTGGTTAATAATTGAATGGGAGACCACCAAGGAAGCCCAGAGTTGCAACATAGAGGTAGGCAATGGCAAACCACCTGTGAACATCATTGAAAACCCTACAGGGTTGCCATAAGTCAGCTGTGACTTGACGGCACTTTCCAGCATCACCAATTATCTGTGTCCTCCAAAACATTCTGTGGGCAGCCACGCTCTGGGAAGCCGTCGAATGGCCTCAGATGGTGTGCCCAAGGAGAATGAAGAATTCCTGGGTGGATCTTTTCTGATACTCAGCTGCCCCTTTCAGATTTGAAGCTGGTGAGTCATTTTTCTCTGTACGGAGGCCTCCAAGGAGCTCTACCTCAGTTCTGAAGTCAGGTGGCTTAGGAAGTGGTGAGATCTTCTGGGTCTCCTGGCTTGGCGTTGAGAGACTATAAAATCACTAACAGAAAGGTTTCAGAGCTCTGTAACACCCACCACCTCCTTACAGTGATGAAGGAAGGAAAGAAAATCATAATCACGTGCGTGATTATACACCAGACTATACCAGACTGTGGAAACTGGGAGCATTATCAGTTGGTGTTTACCAGAGACTTCTGTGCAGGTCTGCCTTTGCCTGCAATAGGCCTTTCCACTTGGCAATGAAAGCTGAGCACTGTATTCTTGCCCTTCCATACAGGCCACTGGAGGAGGGGAGGTGTCTCTAATTTAAATTATTATTATTACATTACATTTCTATACCGCTCCTTCCCGGAGGCTCGGAGCGGTTTACACATATACATTTAATCGCCTAACTAGGGCCACATACATATCAGAGGAGATGGATGCCTTACCAGGCACCTACGCAGCGTAGGTCTTTCTGTGGCGGGGTCTTGCTAGGACCAGGCGGTAGTGTCCTTTGGCAGAGGTCTTTTTCCGTCTCTTCGGCTCGGCTTCCTGGGATGGTCCTTTTATGGCGCGCGGCTGCACGATGAGGTTGCAACTGGTCTCTGTCCCGGAGGCTCCGACCGTGCTTACGTCACCGTGCCTCCACACCACCTCCAATTAAAGGTACTACTTCATGCCCAAAAGGGCATGGTATAGGCCAATCGCATCAGCTCTTGGAAGCTAAGCAGGGTTGGTACTTGGAAACAAGAGACCATCAATGTTCCCTCTGAGCTGTGGAGTCTTGTGAGCAAAAATTCTACTTTGTGTGCTACTGGCATTAAAGTTGTGAGCGAGCGATTTGGCTGCTGCATAAATTAGTTTGCTCTGGAGTCATTCTTCCTGAGCTAAGGCGAAAATGTGTGAGCCAGAGGCTAAAAAACTGTGAGCTAGCTCACACTAACTTAGCTTAGAGGGAACATTGGAGACCATCCAGGAAGACTATGGTGAGGAAGGCCGTAGCAAAACACCTCTGCTTCACACTTGCCTTGAAAGCTGGGGTTGCCAGAAGTCGGATGTGACTCGACAGCACTTTACACACACACTTCATGCCTGGAACTGCCAAACCAGCACACAATGCAGATTCCCCATGGGAGAGGGTCTGTGGGCTCAATGGCAGAGCACCTGCCTGCCTGTCTGGCAGAAGGCCCCAGGTTCAATCCTTGGCATCTCCAGGGAAAAGGACAGACCACCACTGGCCTCACTCAGTATAAGGTACATTTATGTGTGCATGTGTTCACCCTGGTGCTCTCAAAAATCTTCTCCCCCACAAAGATGTTTGACATTTACAGCAATCGAAACCCCTTGGAAAAATATCAGGCTTCTAGGTTAAGCATTAAAATTTCTCATCATTAGAACTGGGCTGGCCCATCAGACTAAAATATTATTGCAAGCCTGTTGCTGTCCGTGTTCTTTTTCTTCCTAAAATGAATTGATAGCTTTATTCCCCACCAACAAATCGCTTGAGGCCAAATTGATTCCTGGGCATCGGGGCCATTCATTTTCTGCTATTATAACCCTTTTTATTCTGCAGTAAACTGTCCCGATGATCTAGCACTAAGATCTTCTGCACAATAACACACAAAGGCACCATCAATCCATGAAGCAATGAAAATCACCCACAACACACAAAAAGCCACAGAAACACAAAGATGAATGTGTTGCTCTTGGGCATCACCAGCCTTCTGGCACTCAATGGAAACTTTCAGACCTAACGGGAAAATTGCCCTAGTTTGGCTGTGCTGTTAAGTACACTTTCTTGGGAGTAAGCTCCACGGAACTCACTTGAACTTACTTCTGAGTAACAGGCATCATGCTGATGGAAAGAGAAGGATGCCAGAATGAGGTGATTAAGAATAGCAAAAAGTAGGGGAAACTGCAGGAATAGTAGTAGATCTATAGTAAAAGCAGAGCTGACGCCCGCCTTCTTCTCTCTGCATACATATCCCCCCCCCCCGTCAAGTTGTAGCTGACTTATGGTGAACCCTTGTAGGGTTTTCAAGGCAGCAGACTAACGGAGGTGGTTTGCCCTTGCCTGCCTCTGCATAGCTACCCTGGAGTTCCTCGGTGGCCTCCCATCCAAATACTAACCAGGGATGACCCTGCCTAGCTCCTGAGATCTGATGAGATCAGGAAAGCCTCGGCCATCCATCCATTTAGCCTCTCCTTTGTTTGGAACCCTGTAAGGCAGCAGAGTTACTTTCGCGAGGGGCCAGCGCACTTGAAGGAAAGGCTCACAGGGGACTGGCCAAATGGGTTCCCACTGCTGCGCCTTCCAACAGGAAGGAAGGAACAAGTGAACAACGTGGCTTGCAAATCTTCACCAAACCTCTGAGTTACCTCCAGAGACCTCTTCAGTGCTTGACAGTCTGAGGAGAGCGGCTTTATTTTATGCATCTGAGATGGGTCCGACTGGGCACACTTTTCCAGTTCTTCCATTTGAACAGCACACTCTGCCAATTCTTCTTGGATGGCCTGTGGAAGAAGATGGCATATCTCATAATGAGCCATGCAAGATGACACTATCCAGGAAGTGGCGGCGGCTACAAGAATGGACGGCTTCAAAAGGGAATTAGATAGGCATATGGAGCAGAGGTCCATCAGTGGCTATTAGCCACAAGGTATAGATAGGAGCTCTGGGGCAAGTGATGCTCTGTCTTCTTGGTGCTTGGGGGGGGGGTCAACAGTGGGAGGGCTTCTAATGTCCTGCCCCCACTGGTGGACCTCCTGATGGCACCTGGTATTTCTGGCCACTGTGTGATACAGAGTGTTGGACTGGATGGGCCTTTGGCCTGAACCAACATTGGCGTCTCTTTGTTCTTATAATTCCATAAGGGATACCCAAGCCTTCAAAGATCTCAGGCAGATTGTTCTCCCAACCCTGTGCTATCTGAAGGCTGAATCAAGAACTGAAAAGATAAGAAAGAAACCTATTAAAGGGCCAATAGTTAAAACTTCGTATACACTTGCTATAAGTAAAAAATACATGTATTTATTTTTTTTAAGTTAAAAAACATATAAGGGCCCAATGAAAGCCTCGTTACAAAGTACAAATGACAAGGCTTTTAACCTTTCTCAAAAGAAATACATGCATTTTTACTTATAACAAGTATATATGAGGTTTTAACTATTGGCCCACTACTAGGTTTCTTTCTTACCTTTTTGGTTCTTGATTCAGTTTTTTTAAAATATCTTTATTCAGCCTAATAAATTACAAAATTCATATACCAAACATAAGATAACAAATCTAAATACGCAAATATAGCACATAACGGACATGCCAAATACTCAATATAGCAAGGCTTCCATCTCTCCCAAGGCCATCACAACTTGTTCTTTGTGGGAAGGGAAATATCTCAGGCAAGTCAATTTTATAACATCAGTTTAGTCCAATTCTTCTCTCCCAAGGCCATCGCAACTTATTTTTTGTGGGTAGGGAAATAACTCAGACAAGTCACTTTATTAACATCGATTTAGTCCAATCTGATAACCATCCTGTCCGGTCGTGTCGAGATACAAAGCTTAAAAAGGGAAACCACACAGCCTCAAAATTAGCAGATTAAGAGCCCGATTCTATATTTTGGATTTTTGTGGCCACTTTTTCTAAAGGCACAAATTGCAATTTTTTTTGGTACCAATGGTCCATATGTAGCGGTATAGAATTCTGGGGCAATTACCAGTTTTTCAGCAGTACATAACAATGCCACTAGCTCTTTTTTCTCTGTCGAGATTTCCCTATCCAGCCACAAATTTAAAAGTAAAACTTCCGCCTTGAATGGTATATTATATGAGACAATCTCACTGATCTGGGCATGTACCATCCGCCAGAATTGCTCTACGAATGTACATGCCCACCAGCAATGCCAATAGGTGCCTATTTCACTACAACCACACCAACATGCCGGGAAAGAAGATAGATGTAGATGATGGTTCTTGATTCAATATTATTGGGTTAAGTCTCTCCCCCCCACCCGCTGTGTCTTTTTGTCTGAAGGCTGAACCTGATGTGAGGCTGGGTATTCCATGATCAGAGGTCCCAGCCTTTTTTAAAAAAAATAATTATTATCATTTGAATCGGGATCACAGGTAGAAGGGATGGGGGCAGACCTAAGCCTTCTTCACTGGGCCATCATCCAGGCTGCAGAGCCAACCTTCCAGGAGGAATTGTGGGGTGGGGCCTGGTACACCGGCAGCATGCCAGTATGCTTATGTCACTTCCGGTAAAAACTGGAAGCGACATGGAGGGAAATTCTACAGAGTCCCCTATGCCATGTCTGGTTGTTACCAGAAGTGAAGTGAGCATGCCAGCATGGCGCACACCCCCCCCCAGTTTCCTCCCACTAGTGCCTGAAGTGCTGGCGGGCCATGAAAGGGAATGCTGGAGGCCTCCCACTGTATTTATTTATGTATTGAACTTGTATCCTGCCCTTCTTGCAAGCAGGCTCAGGGCGGGTTCCATCAGTATTAATATAATACATAATACAATGATATAAATGCAATTATATAAAACAACAAATTTTAAAAAAACGTGGATCATAAAACATATGTTCTGATGGGTTCCCTTACCAGGTGCTGTTCCAAATGCAGAGAAGGAACAGATTTGTCCTGGACAGAGCTCCAGAGACACCAATCCCACCACACATGGCACTGTGATTCCCGGATTTATCAATATATCTAATAGCCCTCATCTGTGGATGTCTAAATTCACAGATTGGGTCACACTGGTGCTAAAAAGTATATTGCGGGGGGGTGGGGGTGGGGGGTGTTTAAATTCCCCCCAAAGTAAAAGAACATGTTCTCAGCAAGTGCAGAGAATGCACCTACCTCCAACGTGGTGGTTGGTGGCTGCAGTGGATCCCAGAAGCTGCACCAGACCTGGCAGCGGAAGGTGTGTCAGGCTCAGTGGCAGCTGTGGCAAAGCCCGGGAGCTATGCTGGGCCCCACAAG
>NW_015169201.1:665167-665332 GCF_001447785.1 Gekko japonicus
TCAGTAAATCAATAGTAGGTTTGCAGTTTACAGAGCTAATATTTTAAGCATGTTTTTATTTTAACTAAAAAAATCTTTGTGTTTGTGTCCTTTATAAAGTTTATATCTCCGCTACCTGGCATTCCATTTTATGACACCCATGGCCTGGCCCAACAAAGTCTCATT
>NW_015169201.1:665733-700353 GCF_001447785.1 Gekko japonicus
TCCTCCTCCTCCTCCTCCTCCTTCTGTCCTTGAAAAAGAGCAGTTTGTGTCACTCAGCCCCACCCACCTCACAGGGTGTCTGTTGTGGGGAGGGGAAGGGAAAGGAGTTTGTAAGCCGCTCTGAGACTCGAAGTGAAGGGCGGGGTATAAATCCAATCTCTTCTTCTTCTTCTTCTTGATGTGCAACCTGTGCCCTGGACAAGAGGCTACTGTCGACTCAGGACAGAATATGGGGAAAGAGAATGGTTCTCAGTTGGCAAAAATGTCAGACAAGGACGTACTTTATCTCCCTATCTCTTCAATTTATGCAGAACATAAGGAAAGCTGTTAGATTTAGACGAAAGTGGAATGAAAATCGGAGGAAAGAACATTCACAATTTGAGATATGCAGATGACACCACATTACTAGCAGAAAACAGTGGAGACCTGAAAGGACTCCGGATGAAGATTAAAGCAGAAAGTGCCAAAGCAGGATTATAGTAGAACATCAAAAAGACAAAAGTAATGACTACTGGGGAATTACACAACTTTACGGTTGATGATGAAGACATTCTTCAAGATTTTCTGTTCCTTGGCACCATCATCAACCAAAAGGGAGGAGAGACTGAGACTGGGAAGGGCAGCCGTGAAGGAGGTGGAAAAGATTCTGAAGTGTAAGGATGTGTCATCGATGACCACGATCAAACTTGTTCGTGCCACAAGTGTTCCCCGTTACTACGTATAGGTGTGAAAGTTGGACAATGAAGAAATCTGACAGGAAGAAAGTGGACTCCTTTGAAACGTGGTGTTGGAGGAGAGTTTTACACGGATCGTGGACTGCCAAAAAGACAAATAAGTGGGTTCTTGATCAAATCAAGCCTGGATTCTCCCTAGAAGCTAAAATGACTAAACTGAGGCTTTGTGTACTTTGGCCACATGATGAGAAGACAAGAGTCACTGGAAAAGACAACAACGCTAGGAAAAGTTGAAGGCAGCAGGAAAAGAGGAAGAACCAGCATTCAAAAGCTTTTGCTTCTAGATGCCTCCGGAAGTCAGACTCACTTCTCCCTTGCTGAATTTTTTGCAGTCCCAAACTACTTCTCTCTCTGCCTCACAAACACTGTTAGAGCCTGTGAACCAAAGGAGACGAGACACCAGGAATTCCATGAATGGAGCTCCCAGCAGCTTTTCATTTGTGGGGAGGCCAGTACTGCAACACTGGGGGGGAGGGAGGGTTAAGCCTTCTCTTCTGAACTGTATCCCCAACCAGAACTGGCTGAAAGGAGATGCTATTTGCTCTGCTGTGGCAAACACACAGGCAGCTGATACAGATAACTGTACAGTTTGAACTTCAGCCTCAGTCGGGGAACTAGATGGATCCCAGCCGCCAACAATTTTTTTCCCCCTGTCAGGTCACAGCTGACTTACGGTGACCCTGTAGGATGTTCAAGGCAAGAGACATTCAGAGGTGGTTTGCCACTGCCTGCCTTAATGTCACCACCCTGGTATTCCTTGGAGGTCTCTCATCCAAAACCTAGTCAGAGCTGACCCTTCTTAGCTTTTGAGATCTGACAAGATCAGGCTAGCCTGTGCAATCCAGGTCAGGGCCTGCCAGCAAATACCAGTGTTAAAAGGCCTTTCAAGAAGCATCTTCCAGACACTAATAGTTATTGGGAGAACTTCAGTATTCATTAGCGAAACAAGGAGAGACATGAGCTGAGTTGGGAGAGTGAGAGAGGACGTTGTGGTTTCCTGCCCTTCTCTCCTCCATCCCTGCCACAAGGCTTTGTATGGTTGCCACCCCTTTCAAGCAAAGCGGAGCAGGAGCAGGCTGCCAAGAGTCGCCTCCGCTGTGGCAAATTTTCAAGCCGCCCATTCTTGCTGTTCGTCACTGGAAAGCGTCCCAGTTTTGCTTCTAAAATCTGAACGGCTGGTTCTCCCGTAATGAACAATTTAATTAACACAAACCTCTTTCAGCTTGCCAGCACGACCCGTATTTTGACACAAGAAAGACGTGCTTCCGATGCAAACAGAACGTGACCTTGTTACTGCTCGGCGGGTGATCTTTTTCTCCAAGTCTGCAAAAGGTTTGGCCACAGGCACTTTGCTTCCTGATTCTAGTTGGCCTGGAAGCGGAAATCCTTTGCCAAAGCTCAGAGAAAGAGAGAGGGAGGGAGGGAAGGGCGGGCATGATTTGCCATTTATCCTGTTTGAATGTAAGCAGAAACAGGAAAAGCAGGCCCACTAAGAGGGGAAGGAAACCATCAAAACAAACTTGGAGAAGAGGACCCGCGAGCAGGCAAACGGCAATTCATTCCTGCCTCTGCTGCTCATAGCATTCGGCTCTACACTTGAAATGCAAGTACCAAATCATGGACAATATCACTCATAAGCACAGATAGGCTGCCAAATCCCAAAGACTGGCATTAAAGGCATTGCCTCAAACAGTGATCTGCAAAGCTGCAGCTGAAGACTGGCACAATCCTGTCTCCCATGGGAAGCAACATAATCTATTTCCAAATCAGCCTGAAATCCCTAGCCCTTCTAAGTTCATTGAAGTCAATGAGCTTAAGAAGGGTGTAACTCTCCACGGAGTTCCACGGTGGGTCTCTGAATCATTGCTCTCCACGCCAAATCTAGCATCAACCCTCTCTACCTGGTAACTGGTTGGGTCCTGTAAGAATACTGGATACTTACAACCAGTGTTCCCTCTAAGCTGAGTTAGTGTGAGCTAACTCACAGTTTTTTAGCTTCTGGCTCACACGTTTTTATCTTTGCTCAGGAAGGATGGCTGCAGAGCAAACTAATTTACGCAGTAGCCAAATTGCTCACTCACAACTTTAATGCCAGTAGCTCACAAAGTAGAATTTTTGCTCAGAAGACTCCACAGCTTAGAGGGTGCATTGCTTACAACAAACAAAAGGCTTGACACAGAGAGCGCTCCATCTTTCTGTGTTATACCTCTGAGGATGCCAGTCACGGCTACTGGCGAAACATCAGGTCCTACGATGCCAAGACCACGGCCATACAACCCGGAAAATCTACAACATCTAACAAACAAAAGGCTGTATGGCAGAAGCAGTGGGGGGGGGAGAAAAAAGAAAAAGGAAAAAAGTAGACTTCCATCTAGTTGCAGCAGTAAAATCCATTGGAGAGGAAGAGTCAAAAGGAGGCTACAGACGCTTTTCTCTCTCTTGTGATGTAGACTAATACCCAGACCATGACAGAGGCAGACCAATAAAGCAAGTCACCACCAGGGATGGGGTGGTTTTTCGACACACTGTGGCTAATCCTTTTTCTCACCCTCCCATTTGCAATGACAGCTGCCATTTCCGACTTCTCTGGCAAGGCCCTTTAAACAGACTTCTGCAAAGCAGCCGTAACCAAAGCTATTGAACTTAATGTTAGTGTCCACCTGGTTTACTTGTTATTTTTATAGCTGGCAGATAAATCTAAATCAGTCTCTTGCTTGCATTGTTTCCATAGTGCTGGAGCCACCTAATCCCTCCGACGTCACTTATTTTAGACCACTGCCCCTCCCAACTGGAAAATACCTTTGATATTCCCGGATCGCGCAGATCACACTCTCCGACAGCGGCTGCATGTCCTGCGAAAACCTGAACAGCTCCTTCAGTTGAGCCTTCAGCCTGTCGACCTTGGATTCCTCCTCTGCAAGAGCTGCTCTTGTTGCCTTCAATGCAAAAACACAGCCTTTGAATGCACAGTAAATCAGTTCTCCTGGTAGAGAAAGCTAATGTGATCAAGTTGAGAGCTATTTTACTGTTGGACTTCTTAACTGGTAAAACTCTTGTCATCTGCATAATCAAAAGTGTAGTATATTCATCTTTCAAGACCCAGATTTTCAACAAGGAACTATTTTATCAAAACGGAAAGAAGTGAAACTGTTGGTCTAGGACTTGGAGAGCCTCAGGTTTAAGCCCCTCACCCAAAAGTTTTGAAGTTCATTGGGTGACCTTGGCCTGGTCACTATCACTCAGTCTAATACACAAACACACATGGAGCTGCCCTATACTGAATCAGACCATTGGCCCATCAAGGTCAGTATTGTCTGCTCAGACTGGCAGCAGCTCTCCCAGGGCTTCAGGCTGAGGTCTTTCACATTGCCTCCTACCTGATCCTTTTAACTGGAGATACCAGGGATTGAACCCGGGACCTTCCACATGCCAAGCAGATAATCTGAGCGCCCCCCGCCAACTACTTCTACCTCATAGGTTTGTTGCATAGATTAAATGGAAGGAGAGAATCGTCTATACCAGGGGTGTCAAACAAGTGGCCCAGGGGCCGGATCAGGCCCCCGGAGGGCTTCTATCAGGCCCGCAGTGGAACTGGCTGTCTTCTGCTTCTTCTTCCAGTTCTGCTGCTTCTGCGTCATTGTAGGTTTGCAGCATACAGATACACACATGAACAGCATACTCAAGATTGCAACAGCACAGACATTTTGATGCAATAATTCAGAGCAAGAGGTGTCAGTTATCAGACACTGCTAACTAAACAAAATATTGCAAGAGTGCTAATGTTTTAAGCATGTTTTTATTTTAAGTAAAAAAAACCCTTTGTGTTTGTGTCCTTTATAAAGTTTATATCTCCACTACCTGGCATTACATTTTATGACACACATGACCTGGCCCAACAAGGTCTCATTTATGTCAGATCTGGCCCTCATAACAAATGAGTTCGACACCCCTGGTCTATACCATGCTAAGCTCTTTGGAAAAAGGACACCTATTTTTAAAGAATGAATCCGAAGGGCATTGCACAGAGGAAAAGCAAAAGCGTAAGAGAAGGGACAATAACTAATAGTAGTGGCACGTTTGTTCTTCTAATCCCTTCATCTGCACATTTAAGAATATATTTAATGTAATATGTGTACACAAAAATGCTACTTAAATTTCATTGGAAAGTTACTTTTTGATGAAGGAAGGGCTAGTGCAGATCATAGCTGTAAGAAAGCTAGTTCTTTATAGACCATGAATCTTTGCCCAGCTTCCTTTCTTCCCTCCTGACCAGTTATTAACACACTTACCATGTATCTCCTCCACAAGGCGATCAAGTCCTCTTCGCTTCTCACGCGGTCATTAGGTTCAAAATTGTTTCTCAGTCTTTGTAGGTTTTTGAGAAACTCTTGGACCTCAGCTTCTAACAGCCTGGCTTGTGAGTGATAGGCATTTTCTGACCTAAGAGTCTTCATCAGTCTCTCCTCTTCCTCAAGGCATGCTACTTTCAGCTTCTCTAGAGCCTTTTTCAGCTCCTCCAGTTCATCTTTCATCTTTTCTGCTCCCAGTGGGGAGGTGTTTTCCATCACGCCGAGAGACTGAGCTTCGAGATGTCTCAGTTTCTTCTCACCATTCTTCACGTCTTTGGTAATGTCCTACAGGAAGAAGGGGTTCAGAGTAAACTGTTCTGCCATCTTGTAGCCAGACAGTGTTGGGTGTATGTTGTGTTGGCATAGTGGTGATGCGATACTGTTGGGCTACGCGCAGCATGCTATGGTGCCTATACATATATAGAATGTCCAATACATATTAAGTTGTGACCTGGCCTGCAGATTCCTTTGATGGTGACTCCTCCAATAATGACATTGAGCGAAGATGGTCAACTCAAGAGGTCTCCTGGCCCCTTGTGGACCTATTCTGGAGGTGAAAACCTTAAAGGCTTCTCTGAGGTAGAAAAGTTGCTGAGCTCTAAGCCTGGGAGCAGCAGCTGAGATCTTTTTGGTGATGAGTGATCAGTCTACTCGCTAATCTAAGGGTATCCAATAGAGAACACAGAGAGCACACCTCAGGGTTGTTCAGTGTTGCCTCAATGCCCAGCTCCAAACCAGAGTAATTTAATTTTGATTCTTTGTAGTAGGGCTTGTGATTTTAAAAATACCTGGACCACTGGTTGGGCCAGGACAGGATTTGCCAGTATGGAAGAGGGCATGGTATGCTCTGATGTGAGTCAGACCATGGAGTCCATTGGGATTTGGCACGTTCTGGGCATATTTTGGTATACTGGGGTATGGAACTTCAAGGTATGAGGTAAACAGGGGGGGACTGGACCACTGGTTGGGCCAGGACAGGATTTGCCAGTATGGAAGAGGGCATGGTATGCTCTGATGTGAGTCAGACCATGGAGTCCATTGGGATTTGGCACGTTCTGGGCATATTTTGGTATACTGGGGTATGGAACTTCAAGGTATGAGGTAAACAGGGGGGGAAACCCTGAAAAAAAGCCACCACCACCCCGGTTGTTGGCAGCTCTATGTCCTATTGTTGTTTCAAGTGCTCAGACACAGTTACAAATTCATATTTCTGGTTCATTTTATTAATCCTCATGGCAGCCTTGCAATTTAGGCCAGAGAGAGGGGGCCACTTTTTCAAAGCCATCGAGCTGAGCAGAACCAGGATCCTTCAAACCATGTTTTCTTTTCTACCCTGCTTGCCGGGTCTCCAGAACCACACACACAAATGGATAGGCCAGGAAATATGAGCCAGACCCCTTACTTCCTACGAAATCCCCTTGCTCAGAACAAGTCGAGTACCTGCAGGGACTTAATTCTGTTTTCTGCCGGGACTTTCACTCCTTGGCTGAGGCAGCTGTTTAGTCTTTCTGTCACACGGGTCAGCCACAGATGAAACTGGTCCACACTGCCCTTGTATCGCTCATGCTCTTGTGTTATCTTCTCAAGCAGTTGTACTCTCCTCTGAAACAAAGAGAAACATGAACCGTGGGGAGACGGAAAGTTATCTTTTCTGCTCATACTTCACATTTTTAAAAACCAAGGACACAAAGGGGCCTGTCCTCCTCCCTCTCTCCCCTCCCCTGTCACTTGACCACTTCAGAAATGTGGATCTTGGTTCGCATCTTGACCCTAGCATAAGGACAAAGCAGTCTGTTCCAGTCCTTGCTGTGCTATGATTCAGTGCTCAGTTTAATGGACACAAAGTTCCGAGGGCCTATAAGGTCATGTCCAATGTGTTTTCAATGCTTTACATTTTTTAAGAGAGAGAGAGAGCGCCATAACTCAGCATGCTAAAATCCCTTCATGTTAAATGCACCCATATGAATTAGGGTAATCCAGGGTTTGGTGTTCTAGCAGGACCAAGCCACAATATTTTTGATGTGAGCAAATTAAGAAATATAAAATACCTTGTTAGTCATTTGAGGATCAGTACAGGACAATATGAAAAGGATACCCAAGATTATAGCAGCACAAAAACAGGACTAAAAAAATCTTTGCCTACACGAAACAGCTGGCTGAGAAAATATTGTTTTATGTTGTATTTTTAATATTGTGGTTTTCCATTGTAAGCCACTATGATGGGAGCAGCAGCTGAGATCTTTTTGGTGATGAGTGATCAGTCTACTCGCTCATCTAAGGGTATCTAATAGAGAACACAGAGAGCACACCTCAGGGTTGTTCAATGTTGCCTCAATGCCCAGTTCCAAACAAGAGTAATTTTATTTTGATTCTTTGTAGTAGGGCTTGTGATTTTAAAAATACCTGGACAGTGGGTTGGGCCAGGACTGGATTTGCCAGTATGGAAGAGGGCATGGTATGCTCTGATGTGAGTCAGACCATGGAGTCCATTGGGATTTGGCACGTTCTGGGCATATTTTGGTATACTGGGGTATGGACTTCAAGGTATGAGGTAAACAGGGGGGGGAAACCCTGAAAAAAAGCCACCACCACCCCGGTTGTTGGCAGCTCTATGTCCTATTGTTGTTTCAAGTGCTCAGACACAGTTACAAATTCATATTTCTGGTTCATTTTATTAATCCTCATGGCAGCCTTGCAATTTAGGCCAGAGAGAGGGGGCCACTTTTTCAAAGCCATCGAGCTGAGCAGAACCAGGATCCTTCAAACCATGTTTTCTTTTCTACCCTGCTTGCCGGGTCTCCAGAACCACACACACAAATGGATAGGCCAGGAAATATGAGCCAGACCCCTTACTTCCTACGAAATCCCCTTGCTCAGAACAAGTCGAGTACCTGCAGGGACTTAATTCTGTTTTCTGCCGGGACTTTCACTCCTTGGCTGAGGCAGCTGTTTAGTCTTTCTGTCACACGGGTCAGCCACAGATGAAACTGGTCCACACTGCCCTTGTATCGCTCATGCTCTTGTGTTATCTTCTCAAGCAGTTGTACTCTCCTCTGAAACAAAGAGAAACATGAACCGTGGGGAGACGGAAAGTTATCTTTTCTGCTCATACTTCACATTTTTAAAAACCAAGGACACAAAGGGGCCTGTCCTCCTCCCTCTCTCCCCTCCCCTGTCACTTGACCACTTCAGAAATGTGGATCTTGGTTCGCATCTTGACCCTAGCATAAGGACAAAGCAGTCTGTTCCAGTCCTTGCTGTGCTATGATTCAGTGCCCAGTTTAATGGACACCAAGTTCTGAGGGCCTATAAGGTCATGTCCAATGTGTTTTCAATGCTTTACATTTTTTAAGAGAGAGAGAGAGCGCCATAACTCAGCATGCTAAAATCCCTTCATGTTAAATGCACCCATATGAATTAGGGTAATCCAGGGTTTGGTGTTCTAGCAGGACCAAGCCACAATATTTTTGATGTGAGCAAATTAAGAACTATAAAATACCTTGTTAGTCCTTTGAGGATCAGTACAGGACAATACTCTGAATGTCTCCAAGATTATAGCAGCAAGAATATTATCCACAAAAACAGGACTAAAAAAATCTTTGCCTACACGAAACAGTTGGCTGAGAAAATGTTGTTTTATGTTGTAATTATAATATTGTGGTTTTCCATTGTAAGCCACTATGAACAGGGCTCTGAAGAGGCTGCATAGAAATGTTCTAAATAAATAAATTATTATGCTTATGGATAAGCTGGCATTTATGGGAAAGATTCCCCCCTGCAAAATATATTTATTCAGAACTGGCAGCCATTTATTTTGAATTGGAATGAGGTTGGACTTGAATAAGAGGTAAGGTCAGAAGTGCTCATAATTATAGAAGTTATAGTTGTAAGTAACAATAATTTGGAGCAACTTAGTAATATACTATACACATTTATTTCATTTATACTCCACTTTTCTCCCCAATAAGGACCTTAAGTGGCTTACAACATTCTTCCCTTTCTCCTTTTTATCCTCACAACAACCCTATAAGGTAGGTTAGGGTGAGAGCACATGACTGGCCTAAGGCAGAGTTGGGATTCGAACCTGGGTCTCTCCAACACTGTAACCACTACACCACACTGACTTACTACTGTTATTATTAAATATTGTTGTCTTGGTACTGCTTATATTGTTATTATTGTTATTGTTATTATTATGAAACAACAACAATATTAGTAACAATTGGGAACATGTTCTGTCCTTTCACACTTCATACCATTATGCAACTTAACTCTATTATTTCTAAATAAATATTTCAAGGGGGAAATAGTGGACATTATAAACACTCGTATGAATCAGAGTAATCCAGCACTGGTTGTTTTGGCAAGACCAACCCACAATCAAGGTGATCCACCCTGAATACCAAAAGGCAACATTCAGGGCGAGTCTCATAAATCTGAGTTAAAAGTTGGCAAGAGCGTGATTTGTGTGCCTCTTGCCATGAGGAAACAATTGTTACCTGGAACACGGTGCACAAAAAGAAGAAAAATGGCTCGGATTTCAAAGGCTGCTTCGGAAGCTGCCGCTGCAATTAACAAATGGAGCCCGCAAATGGAATTTACCCCTTTGGGCTTGGCTGCTCTCCCTCACCTGGACTCACTTAAAACCTGGACTAAATGCTCGGATAGCGGAACATGCCTCTGTATATTTGCACAACTGTGAATGAAACAGAACAGAATCTGAACAAAAGTAGTAAAACGTGCCTTTGCTCATCTGCCCTCTGTGCTGGCTTTTCCCCGTTTAGTGTGTGCCTGGCACAGAAAGAACGGGAAGGGGATCAAAACAGGAGACCAAAAAGGAGGAAAACCTCAAAAGGAATCCCCCGTTAACGTTTACTATATCCCAGTGCATTTGAAGTTTACTGTTTTCTCCCATGGGAAGTTCTATTGGCCATGAACTTGCTGGCACCTTAGCGGCACAGGACTTTTCTTAAGGAGTTCACACATTTAAGTGGTCTCAGAAAGCACTGAGATGTGGCTCAGTGGTAGAGCATCTGCTTGGCATGGAAAAGGTCCAGGTTCGATCCCCAGCATGTGAAAGACCTCCACATGAGATTCTGGAAAGCTGCTGCCTTGATGGACTAAGGGTCTGATTCGGTATTCTGTATAAACACATCTGGAAGTTTTCCTCCTTTGTTTCTTACAAGAGCCTTGGTCCCGCCATCATACTTTCAGGTTTGAGACCATAGTGCCTTTGGAGAGAAAGATCCACTGCCACTGGAAGAGAAACTACAGTGGTTGGGGATCCTCCTCCTCCTCTCTCTGTCTGGGAATCAGAGCAGGAAATCTTTAAGCACTAGAGGAAAGACAGAACTGCTCAGTTCATATCCATTGGCCAATGCTGAGAGTAAGGTTGCCAACTCCGGCCAGGGAAATTCCTGGAGATTTGGGGGCAGTACTTTGCAGGGCAAAATTTGGGGAGAGAGTTCAGCTATAATCCATGGTAAACCATAGAGTCTCACCTCTGATGCTGCCATTTTCTCCAGGGGAACTGGTTTCTCCAGTCTGGAGATCAGTTGTAATTCCAGGAGAACTCCAGGCCTCACCTGGAGAGGCTGGCAACACTAGCTAAGAGTAATACAATAAGCCCTGTGGCTAGGCAAGAGAGCGGGGGTAACAGGCTTGAAGGAACAGTGACAACACAAAATAATCCCTTGCACGCAATAGTCACACTGTCCATATACTCCCTCCCAAACAGATGGTTTGCACAGGTTGAAGTGAGATTTGAGAATCACACTTGAATTTGATCAGTGGCAGAATACCTGCTTGAAATGCAAAAACTCCTAAGACCCTAAAGAGTTGCTGTCACCTGGAATAGACTGGATGGGCCAATGGGTCTCAGTTCAAGGCCGCTTCATATGTTCAGAAAGTGCAACGAATTCAGAAAATTCATCAACTCTGCAAATCTTCTAGCATTGATAGAAATTCACCTCCATAGGATGGCCATATACGACTCTGACTCATTTAAAATACTACCCTCATTGATCTCTCTGGAGGTAGTCAAGGATGCAGGAAATAATGAATAGCCTCCGAGCCAGATTCCAGTTACACAGAACAAACAAAAGTCATGCTTCCCCGCCAATCTAAAATGAATTAGTATCAAAATCTCCCTCTTCTTCCTGCTACAGCTGGAAAGACAGAACGTCTCCAGTGATTATTTACACTATTTTAACAGCAGATTGCCAATAAACCTTTTAGGCTGCATATGGCTGAAGACAAGGAATGGAAAAGAAATAAGCCGCCAAGCTGTAGAAGTTTTTCGGTGGCTGTAATTGAAAGACTTTGGTGGGTGGGGAATGAAGCCAGAAAGGGTGAGAATTCCTCTTTGACATTACTCAGGAGCGTATTAACTTATTCCAGCAGCGGCTTTCTGGCTAAAGAAAATTGGAGCTGCAATCAAGTGCTCAACTTATAAGAGAGCTGATGACAATCACAAGGGGGGGGGAGTTACAAGCACTAGTGAAAGTGGCAGACGTCAGCTTGTGACCAATTCTGCCGGTGACCAATTCAGAGATGTCTGCGTTATCTGTGCAATGTAGGTTTGAAAGACTCTGGTTGTGCTGCAGAAAACTCCACGTCTTGGATCCACTGGAGCCATTCCATGGGCAGAATAATTTCCACTTGTGGAGCATGACGTTCTTGCTCCCTCCCGTTGCATCCAAAAAACCCCACAAATGCTGTTCCTAAGGGAACAAGAGCAGTATTTCAAGGGCATCTGGGACTGCAGCAGGAGGGTGTGGCAAGAGACAATCTCTGAGGGGAGAAATCATTCTGCCCATGGAATCGTTCTAGTGGATCCAAGCCCATGTATGAATCTTCAGTGGAAAGACAGGATACTGTGATAAAAAATAAGCACAATGGCCAACCTCCTTGCAGAGTAACAGCAGAAACAACACTCTGTATTCACAGTTCTCAAGCGGTAAGCCGGGAGGACATGGGGTTGGATTCAGAGTAGGTTTCCCACTAACGGAAGGAGCAGAACTTTCCTGCCTCCTTCCCTCTCACTACAATGCCTAGTACCAGAGGAACATGCAGTCCACAGCTTTCACAATAGCTAAAGAGGACTGCAAGCAGAAGGAAGGCATATGATCCAAACCCCTGCTTTAAACGGCTGCATGTGTCTCTGCTGCATCCCCAGTGGCTGGTGGGAGAAAGAAAAAAAAAATCTGAAAATCTTCCAGCAGTGATTGTAATGTCGTGTCCTGGAAAACCTGGAAGTGATATCACAACTCTCTGGAATTATTGTATGATAAAATTGAGCAGTGGCTCAAGTGGTTAAGACGCTAAACTGCAGTCTGTGGAAGGTCGGTAGTTCAGCAGTTCGAGACCCGAGTGTGCCGCATGACGGAGTGAGCTCCCGTGCCAACCTGGCAGTTCGAAAGCAAGAAATTGCAAGTAGATATATAGGTACCACTTCAGTGGGAAGGTAACAGCGTTCCGTGCGCCTTGGTGTTTAGTCATGCCGGCCACATGACCACGGAAATGTCTTCGGACAGTGCTGGCTCTTTGGCTTTGAAACGGAGATGAGCACCGCAACCCTAGAGTCGGATTCGACTGGCTTTTGAGCAAGGGAACCTTTACCTTAAACTGTAAAGTTTGCACTGGTTCCTAGACAGGACTGATGTCACTTCTGGGGGAAACCCAGAAGCTGTTTACCACAGAGTTTCTCTAGAGAGGCATGGTGTCACATCACACGATTACTGATGGCTGCTTCCCCCAGGTCCCCACCTGGTCTCCTGCTGGTTGTAGGCTTACCAAGTGGCAGCGGGGGATCCGCATGTCTTCACAGGATCCCTGCCGCGGGGACGGCGACACGCGTTGCACCTCAACAGTGGGAGGGCTTCTAATGTCCTGGCCCCACTGCTGGACCTCCTGATGGCACTGGTATTTCTGGCCACTGTGTGACACAGAGTGTTGGACTGGATGGGCCTTTGGCCTGATCCAACATTGGCGTCTCTTATGTTCTTATGTTCTTATCCCCCGTCGCCACTTGGTAAGCCTAGCTGGTTGCCAGGCCGGACCCTAGTCTCATAAGAGTTGTCTACAGCATGAGTTTACCAAGATCCAAAACTCCATTGAATGTTATGAGTTAAAACATAGACCGGATCTGGAAGGGAGGAACATTCCTTCCAAGTCCAAGCATACACTGCAAGACAGGATTTTCCACTCATGCTCATACCCCAGGTTATTCCAGACCATTCAGAATTTGAGCACCACCTCAAGTGTGGGTCAGAGACCTAAGGAAGCTGCAGCATGACTTCTGGTTCCTCATTCCAGTTCTCAGTTGCTAGGAGCGTTAGGAAAACAGGGGAGCCCCACACACGGTCATGTTCAGTCAGGAACTGGAAGCATCCCTGTATCTGCACTGAGGCTGTGACCCACTGGCTGAACCAACAATGGGACTTAATGGTATGTGGGGTTTATTATGAAAAACCTTAAGTGGGTTCATAACATGAGGGAGGAAATCCCTGTAACTGCTGCTTTAATGCTATTTCTCTTTCCATCTTAGTTTTTTTCTTACCTGCGCTTCAGTCTTGACTTCTTCATATTCTGCCTTCATCTTTTTTTGTACATCCTCGTCTACACTAGGGTCTCCGATCCTATTATACAAAGAAGCAGCTTCCTCCAGTAGTCTCTCCAGAAGGGTCGATTGATTGATGACATCATTGAGCAGGACTTGGGCGTGGCTCAGCTGCCACTGCTTCTCCTTTAAGCCAAGCTGTAGCTCTATGTCGGGCTCCAAGGTCACCTTCATGTTATGAATCCAGACGTTAAATTCGTCCTGAGCCTTCAAATATTCACTCCAGTGCAGCCACACCCACTCAATACGGCTGATGGGGGAAAGAAGGAGAGCTTAAAATGCTGCGTGAAGTATGTATGTTCGTGCCATCAAGAATAGAAGGAATAAAGTTGCAATTGACTTATGGTGACCCCAGCAGGGGGCTTTCGTGGCAGGAGACAAACAGAGGTGGTTTGCCATTCCTTCCTCTGCAGAGTTTTCCTTGGTGGCCCCCCATCCAAGTACCCACCCTGCTTAGCTTCTGAGATCTGTGAAATGGTGGCCCCGGTCACACGGGCAGGAAACTGCAGGGGGGAAGCGTGGCTGTTTGCCCTGGGGCAAACTAACACGCAGTAAAGCGATCATACCTCCTGTGGAGGTTCTGTGGAGGTACCGTGGAGCTTCTGTGGTAACGGAGAGGCGTCGATCACAACACATGCCTGCGCGCAATGAAGAAGCGTGCGGCGCGGCGAACTGGTTTTCTTTTTTTGTGTACACTACGAATGCGCATGCTCCGTTGGGTGCATGTGCGCAACCACGGAGACTTGGGGGGAAAAAAAACCTTTTTCACAAGGGGACATGGGCGGGCGCCGGATGCCACCGGAAACGCGATCAGATGCCCGCCCTTGCCCCGCAGTTTCCGGAAACTAGTACCTCCGAGGTACTAGTTTTTTGCTGCGCGGTTTCGGGAGGAAGCCTCGGTTGTGCCACAGAAGCGCTACGCTCCCCAGATGTGCTGGTGAGATCGCGCCCGGAAACTCCGCCTGTCTTCCGTATCTCTTGCGTGGCTAATGTTGCGTGTGACCGCAGCCAGTGATTGCCAAATGAAACTTATTTCTGGGGAAAACAGGGCCAGATTATAGAAGGAGATGCTATCAGACACAGATCATGACTGATCATCTCCCCTAACATGCATGGAGTTGCCACTATGGCTGGTCCTTCAGAGCCAGGTGAAACCTTTTGCCTAATACTGCTGCTTGAATCATTTTTCAAAAATTAAAAAGCCAGCACATGCCAAAAACAAGAGCCTCTGCTTTGCATGCAGAAGGTCCCAGGTCCAGTCCCCGGCATCTCCTATTAAAAAAAAGACCAGGCAGTAGGTGATGTGAGAGACCTCTTCCTGAGACTCTGGAGAGCTGCTGCCAGTCTGAGTAGACAAAGTTGACCCTGATGGACCAATAGTCTGATTCAGTATAAAGCAATAATTTATGATTATTACTATTATCATATGGCATTGTTTGTAGTATAGCCAGGAGATCCTAAGATTGTCCTGCAGCCTAATGTTCTAGCTCTTTTAGCATTATGCACCACTAGGTGGTGAGCTAGACTTATTTTTGGGGCTGAGCTCTGAAAGAGCTGTGACTGACCCAAGGTCACCCAGCTGGCTTCATGTGGAGAAGTGCAGAATCAAACCCAGTTCTCCAGATCAGATTAGTATAAAGCAGCTTCATGTGTATTCATGTGTGCCCATGGTTTAGGTAGCTGAGGTAAGCAGGGTAGGACAGAACTAGAACCTTAAAGTATGTCTCTTGGTAATGGAGAACTAGCTGGTAGCAAGATGACTGAGGGAATATTCCTTCCTCTACCCCATTCTCACAAAACATGAACTTTTCGTTCATATAAAAGTGCTTCTGAGATTTGTGATCTAAAACATGGGACAAGTCTAGCAATCTTCGGGGCCAGTTCTCTATTAAAATTACATGTGGAGCTGGTTGGGGTAACACAATGGGTGGCAGTAGTGAGGAGGAAAGTGTTGGGTGTAGGTTACATCCTCCTGGACCTGCACCACTCCTGGTTTGACTTTCTACTCTATCGTTAACCTACCCTGATGTGGAACAAAGTTTGAGTCAAGTGGCACCTTTAAGACCAACAAAGTTTGATTCATTTGTTTATTCATTGATTTGAATAAAACTTTGTGGGTCTTAAAAGTGCCACTGGACTCAAACTTTCTTCTACTGCTTCAGACCAACATGGCTACCCACCTGAATCTATGTAGTTCTTCCAGGACGAAAAGGCAAGTTTTTCAGATAGGATAACTCCACGAAGTAGTAACGATCTCAGGAAGTCACATTCTAATTCATGTGTAAATTCTGTCACAAAAGAGTACCTGCTATGACAGTACTGTGAAGTTTAAATAATAAAGTCTTATTGTAAGAAAGGCTTCCTGGATGTGTGGGGCAGTACAATGTTCAGGACTGGTGTGTCGCTTTACATGAAAGGAACTGTGTATGGCTCCCACACAAGCAGATTAGGAGGCCAATCAGAAAAAGGGATATTCTACAAAATGGCAGAGAAAAGTGGAGCAAGTATGCCATTTTTATGCTGACTAACTGGCTGTGGTCTCTGCCGTCAGAACTGAAGGATCCTGATGGCAGGCCTGAAAGGAAACACTTAGCAATATTACCTGTGACAGTGAGTAATATATATGGCAGTTTCTTCCCACATGGCTTTAACATCTTTCAGTTTGGATAAAATCTTGTGCTTTTTCTCCTCACTGAGGCACCGAAGGAGAGCATCAGCCTTCATTAGTACTAAGTCGACTTTCAACCGGCCTTCAGGCTCCAACTGACAAATTTTCTGTTAGGAAGAAATCACACATCAAAATTAAACCATCAATAAATTTTTGAATCCTAAAGGAAATGGGAACTCTATTTCCATTGCCAGAGTTGGTTTTAAAGCTGAAAACTTTAGGGATTAAATCGTCGAAGATCTGTGATTGACCCTCAGATTTATTTAAAAACAGTCACCAGGGGCGGGGGGCTTGGATCACAGACCTAGCACTGGCACAGAGGAGACTAAGGGCCAAACTAGAAGCAACAGTGTCCTCGTGTCCACCACGGGCATACCACTGCCATTTTAAAACTCCCAAAGATTGGGAACTTTAAAAGGTAGTTTGGGGGGGTGATCATCTTGTTCGGTCATAATATGAGCTCCCTTCACAGCATTTTAAAATTGCCTATTTTAGGCTTTAAAATGGTGGCAGTGTCCCCATGGGGATGCGGGGTGTGTGTGTGAGGCGAATGAGCTGATATGTATCTTAGAAGCAGTGAAGATACAGGGGTTTAGCCCTTCCTCCCAATGCCACAGCTCTTACCCAACTCACTCAGTGCCTGTTTTTAAATCAAACTTAAAACATCATGACATCCAGTCACAGTCCTCTTACATTTCCCCTAGAAAATCTTGGCATTTGATTTAATTTTTCTTATCATTGCGTGAAAGCACTTCGTTCGTTTAGAGCCATGTTTTCAACAACAGACGTGACCTCGACATTCATTTCAGAGTGTTAGTCCATTGCAGCAAAAATAAACAAGGAGTCCAGTGGCACCTTAAAGACTATCAAAGTTTTATTGCTGCATCAGCTTTCATGGTCCAGAGCCTGCTTCTTCTTTTCACCATATACTGAAAGCCCTGACAGACTTTTAATGACAGTGAAATCCCTTTGTAAATCTTTATGTCTGAGTATCAAAGTTGATGTATGTTAAAGCTACCAAAAACCCCCTGCATCTAACTAGTTTTCCCTCTGGTGAAATAGGGAGGAGAGAGAGTCCCCTTTGATCACTGAAAAGACTATGCTGAAGATCATGGGACCTACTTGGACAAAAGCCACATGGGACAGAGGCTGTACTAGGGAGGGGAATTGGGCGAGATTGGGCAAGAAAGTTGGCTGGATCTAACCCCTAATTAGTATTTTTAAAGGATCAAAACTAAAAGCCAGTTTTAAAAACAACAACCCAAAACTGCATCCAACTATGCCTGGAGCCGCTACACAGCTCTACAGAGCTTTTCAAGCGTATGGAGAGATGACTGTGTTCCCCCAATCCAATGAAAGCTAATTGGCAGATCAGCAAATCCAGGTGCGCCAAAGCGAGTGGTGGAACTTAGAGAGCACCACAAACATCAATGACCTGGGATCACCTGGTGGTGCACAGTCAGTGAAGGTAAACAGGTGCAGAACTGATCAGCCACTTGGCTGGGAGACCATGTGCCAGCAGGGTAATAAATCAATTATTTTTGGTAATAAAAGAGAGGTGTAATGTTTTAAAAGAAGTCAGAGTGGGTTTTTTTTCAACCACAGTGTGAACTAGACTCCCTCCCCACTTTGCAGTCTGCAAAACAGACAGGCATTCTATCAAATCAGATAGTGGTTTTCCTGTCAGCTGTGCACCACTCCCTTCACATACTTCAAAGCAAGTTATTTTGCTTTATCTGTACACTCCCCTCAAAAATGAGCATTTTTATCCTTATCCTCCTCTCATTTTTAAAAGAATGTTTTAAAAAGTGTTGCAGAGCTTCTTAGAAACTGCGGGGCTGTGTCTATGATCTCATGGGTATTAGCCAATCAGTGCCATTCATCGCTGGCTTTTGCTACATATTTGCACAATTAAGTAAAAGGTACATTTGTCTTAAAGGTGGTGAGGATGCTTCTAAGGTAGTTCCAGTGCTCTATAAATGTTATGTCCAGTGTTCCCTTTAAGCTGAGTTAGTGTGAGCTAGCTCAGAGTTTTTTAGCCTCTGGCTCACACATTTTTGTCTTGGCTCAGGAAGGATGGCTCCAGAGCAAACTAATTTATGCAGCAGCCCAATCGCTCGCTCACAACTTTAATGCTAGTCACTCACAAAGTGGAATTTTTGCACACAAGACTCTGCAGCTTAGAGGGAACATTGGTTATGTCTCTTTCCTTTTAGGCTTCATCCCTGCTTGAGAGGATGTGTCTGTAAAAGGAACTAAAATTCAGACACTGGCACATAATATAAGGTGACAAAAGAGAGATCTATAAATACATCTGTAGCCCTGGTTTCAGAGCTCATTAGCGTTTCTAGTGAGGGTGAATAATCAGCCTTGTGAAAATCGACAGCAATGTTGACATTCGCATTTCTTGAGCCTTTTTTTTAATTGCTGCTTTTCTTGGCTGGTGTTTTCATTAACAGATTAGCAGAAAATAAATCATAGAAAGGGGGGGGGGGAGAAAGAAAAAGTATGAACTGCCCAGCTTGGAAAGAGAAACTCTGGAACCAATTTATTTTTTGAAAAACAGCTATGAAAAAGAAGATATTGGCTAGAGTAATTTCTGTCTGTTATGATTATAGTGAATAAATATTAACATTCACTAACTGACTGTTCAAACCTAAACAGAGTTATATCCTTCTAAGCTCTTTGAGTTCTATGGGCTGAGAAAGGTATAACTCTGATTAGAACTGCACTGTTAATCCCTGCTGTAAGGTTGATAAGAGACCATCATAGTGCAGAGAGGAAAAAATACAAACTGTCTGGGGATAAAGGTCCAATTAATCATTCACTGAAGTACACAGCTCTTCTTTAGGAATCACTGCCATGAGATGAGTCAGTGGCAACTTAAATAGTCTTTAAAAAGCATCAGACAAACTCATTGTCTATCAAAGTGATGAACCATAAATGTTAAAAAGAACTTCCATATACAGGGGCAGTATATCTTATGAATGCCCGATTCGGAGGACATAGAAAAATGGATGGCTCTCACCATCATACTCTGCTAATAGTGATTTAGAGGCATCTGGTTGGCAGCTGGAAACAGAATGCTAGACCAGATGACCTTTGCTCAAATACAGCAACACAATGCTTAAATTCTTATCTGAGGCTGATTTCATGCCTCATGTTGACAGCGAACACAACAAAACAGAAACGGGATGACAGACATGGATAGTTAATCACACTATAAAAAGCTATAACAATCTCTACATGTGTTTCCTGCTCCAATCCATCACTAATTTGACATGTGTAGGCTACGCGGTTTGCAAATACTCAAGACACAATATCAGCTCTGGGGTGGCCCGTACTGAGCAAACAAAGGCCAGCTTATAAGGGGAAAAAATGACATTCAGATCTGCAAGATGCTGTGTATTTAGACTTTCAGGATCAGATTAGACACAGTGGGAGGACCCGAGTGTATTTATTCATGTCTTCCTGTTTGTGTGTCGAGCAATGTGTGTCTGCACCCAATTTTAAAGACAAATAGAGCCCATTAATGACAGAAGCTAAAGCCCTGCAGTCTCCTCAGCCAGTTAGGTGTAGTGGTTAGAGCAGCGGACTCTAATCTGGAGAACTGGGTTTGATTCCCCACTCCTCCACATAAGCCATCTGGGTGACCTTGGGTCAGTTACAGTTCTTTCAGAGCTGTTCTCTCAAGAGCAGTTCTCTCAGAGCTCTCTCAGCCCCACCTACCTCACAGGATGCCTGTTGTGGGGAGAGGAAGGGAAGGAGACTGTAAGTTGCTCTGAGGCTCCAAGTGAAGGTTGGGGTATAAATCCAACTCTTCTTCTTCTTAACACGCTAAGCTCTGTTGTATGAAGCATTTTTCTTCTGTCCCAGCTCATTTCCAGGTATCTAAGCTGAGCCTGGAGAAAAATTCTTATTCCCTCAGAAACAGAGTGAGGTAAGAAACGCAGTGGGTCAGGCTGTAGCTCCTCTCCGCCATCCACACTGTTTTCTAATTGAAACAGAGCACCACACACGCTTTACATGTAGGGTTGCCAGCAGCCAGGTGAGGGGGCTGGAGCTCTCCTGGAATTACAACTGAACTCCAGACGCCAGAGATCAGGTCCCCGGGAGAAAATGGCAGCTTCAAACAGTAGACTCTATGGCATCCCATCCATGCTGAGCTCCCTCCTCAAACTCTACCCTCCCCAGGCTCTGCCCGCAAATTAATTTCCATTATTTATAGCCCACCCTTCTCACTTGGGACTCGAGGCATCTTCAGGAATTCCCCAAAGCAGAGCAACTCTATTTACATGTGTAAATATATTAAACAAGCAGCCCCAATAGCCCAGACTAGCCTAATCTCATCAGAATTTGAGTCCAGGAGCAACTTAAAGACTAACAAGATTTGTGGCAGGGGATGAGCAGGGTAGGAGCGTTCGTGAGTCACTGCTCACTTCTTCAGATATCATGGTATCTGAAGAAGTGAGCAGCGACTCATGAAAGCTCCTACCCTGCCACATATTTTATTAATCTTTAAGGTGCTACTGGACTCTTGCTCTTTTCTGCTGTTAGTAAAGGTAAAAGTAAAGGTTCCCTTGCTCGAAAGCCAGTCGAGTCCGACTCTAGGGTTGCGGTGCTCATCTCCGTTTCAAAGCCAAAGAGCCAGCGCTGTCCGAAGACGTTTCCGTGGTCATGTGGCCAGCATGACTAAACACCAAGGCGCACGGAACGCTGTTACCTTCCCACCGAAGTGGTCCCTATTTATCTACTTGCAATTTCTTGCTTTCGAACTGCTAGGTTGGCAGGAGCTGGAACTAGAGACGGGAGCTCACTCCGTCAGGTTACAGACAGACTAACACAGCTACCCATCTTGATCTGCCTCATCAGAGGTTTGGAACCTAAGCAGGGTTAGTGATGGTCAGTAGGTGAATGGGAGACCTCCAGGGAAGACTGGTGTTGCCTATGCAGAGGAAGGCAGTGGCAAACCACCTCTGTTCATCTCCTTGAAAACCACATGAGGTGGAGCTTCATGGGGTCTCCATGACTCGGTTGTGACTCTGTGTCCCACTTTACCTTTATAGTAACAAATATACACGTATCTTCCCCTTGTGTCTAGTCTGAGCCTTAGAATGGCAACCGAAATCACGACTGCTTGTTCTCACAGCAATGACAATAATAAAACCATCTGAAACCACATCCAAAGGGGAGCATCTCTCCTTCTTTACCTCCGTGTCCCTTAGCCTGGCCTCCAAGGCAGACCGAGGCCCCTTGGTGTTGTCATTGATCCGCAGTCTCTCCTGGATGGTCTTCATCCAGTCTACCGCACTCTCCACGCTGCTTTCAAATTCATCCTGTGGCTGCTGGGTCATTGCATTAGAAGAAACTGGAGAGGAGGAAATTAAAAGAGTAGTTCAGGGAAGTTTTTCCCAAGCCGTCTCTGTAGTTCAAAGCGTATGAATAATACTTCCATTTCTGCCTGTTCTTTTGGGACTCCCGCCTGGTTGGAAACTGTTTCACTGCTGACAGGTACCCAGATATGGAGCAACTGGAGTCTACAGAGGCAGACTCCTAGAATCAGTTTCCAGGGTGTGTGCTTGGTGGGAGGGGGAGGGGGATTTTGGAAGCATTAGGAAAGCCACAGGCGTTTGTGCTGCAGTGATTCCCGCATGATCAGCACAGCAGGTCAGGAGGCTGATCCATGCAGTCAGAGCGAATGATGGAGTTCCACAGAGAACAAAGACGCTACTGAACCCCAATTTAAAGAGGCCCTTTGAAAATGTTTTGGCTTTCTATACTTCTGGTCTCCTGCTAAGACACTGAAACAGGACCAAGTTCCATCCTTATTGTATAACTTTATATATTCCAGACCTGATAACCCACAAAACTAATTGGGAAGGGAGAGTGTAAATCTAGAAATGAAAAGGTGGAAACTCTCCCCAAAAGTTTTTAAGACAAGTAATAATAATAATACTTTCGATTTATTGATCGCTCTTTCCCACACACCTGTGGGCTCAGAGCGATTTACAGTTACTCTTTGACAATTGGACTAACAATATTCATGGGGGATAGGGAAGACAACATACATGAGTAATGATACTCATAGGATTATATTGAATATATTGAATATGTAAACACATACAGCACTTCAAAAGAATGTAATAGAGTCACACAAACCACAGAATGATGATTTTTAAAGCAATACACTCCAAAATAGTCCACAAGCACAAGCCCTCCTAGAGGCAATAACAGTCCATAGAGAAAACACTGCCCAGTATACCCCGACAGTATCGTACATAATATTAAGACCATTTTGAAGACAGTCCTTCATCAAAGGGTACAGTGCGTCAAGGTAGGTCTTTTGTATTGTATTACTTTAAGAATCATCATTCTGTGGTTTGTGTGACTCTATGGTGTGCATTACATTCTTTTGAAGTGCTGTATGTGTTTACATATTCAATATAGTCAATCTCATATCATTACTTGTCTTAACAACTTTTTGGGAGAGTTTCCACCTTTCCAGTTCTAGACCTGAGAACCCAGCATTAGAAGGCATTCCCAGAACTCAATACAAAGTGGCTCGATTTGAGTCCCAGAGCATCAAGATGTCCAGGGTAGGAGCTTTCGAGAGTCAAAGCTCCCTTTGTCAAAACGATCCCTGATAAGCCCATGTTAGCGATGCCAAAAGAAGGAGAAAGGGTGGGGACCAGATGACCCTTTAGTTTACCCAACTGTCTCAAAGCAGGACCATCCATCCACCAGGCAACCTCTCGCAAATGAGACGGAGAGCCTCCCTTATAAAGAACATGAAAACAAACGCCATTCAGAACCAGTCTCTGGGCTGGCTCGGACATTGACCTGGCTGATGATCCTTCACATGTGGAGGAGGGCTGGTGGACCTCTTCTCTTTCCAATGCACATGATTTATCATTTACTTTATTCATTAAAGCATTCATATCCTGCCTTTCCTCATGGGTCAAGGTGGCTTACAATAATAGTTATAAACATTTCCATTTAAAAACAAAAGAGCAAACCCCAAACCTCTCCCCACCCCACCTTAAAAGACGCCTACCGTTCAATCCCCCTCAGAAGTCCTGGCAACTGGACAGGCCTTACAGCTTCCCCTGAAGATCTCCCAGGAGGGGGTCTCTCTTAATCTCTTCAGGGAGCCCATTCCACAGAGCCTGAGCCACGTGGGAAAGGCCTGAGTTCTGGTCGATGCTAGATGGGCCCCCCTAAGTGGTGGGACAGCCAACAGATGGCTTCCTGATTACCATAGCTGGGGCACAGGGACATACGGAAGGAGACAGTCCTTCAAATAATGTAATTTAGATACTCCAAATGAGCAGTTTACAGACATTCTGAGGGGGTAGAATAAACGTGTATAGACAAAGGAGTGGGATTGTGGAGGCAAATTCTGCTTCAGCTTAGACACATTCATTGGTTCATATCTATAGCATTTATATATATATATATACAAAGGTACACGCATATAGGACTGTCTGCTCACAATCAGGAGGAAAACCTGAGAAAGAGTTTCCAATCTTGTGTAGCAAGCGACATACATAGACTAATGCACATGAATAAACCTTATGCATATGTTCTAATGAAGATTAGTAGGTGGAGGGGGCATTGCTCGCTGCTACTTTTCTGCTCCCTCCATATACATTCCTTCCTGGTGGTGGAAAGTGCTGTCAAATCGCAGCCGATTTATGGCTGCCCTGGATGATTTTCAAGGCAAGAGAGGTTCAGAGGTGGTTTGTCATAGCAACCCTGGACTTCCTTGATGGTCTCCCATCCAAGTACTAACAAGACTGACCCTGCTTAGCTTCTGACATCTGAGAAGACTGGGTTAGCCTGGGCTATCCAAGTCAAGGCTATTCCCTCAGATTGTCCAAAAAGGGTTATGGTGTCCCATATCTTTGGGTCCTATTTCATGTGATTCTTGCCTCATGAAAAAAAGGGGACGAGATTGCACAGATCATGTGCATATGGAACTCCTCCGTCATCTCACAAGTTGCTTTAGGTATGTGATCAAAATGGTGACACATGCTTAGGGTTGCCAGGTTCCCTTGTCAATCCAATGGGGCAATTTGGGGGTGGGCAGGGACATCATGCGCAACATCCCCAGCACGATGACATCACCTGGAAGTGACGTCATTGCATCAGTGACACTGCATACAATGCTCTGGTTTTTGGGCAAAACTCTATCGTAAATTTGCCCTCAAACCATAGAGTTTTGCCCAAAAACCAGAGTGTCCCCTGCGTGATGTCTCTGATGTGATGACATCACTTCCGGGTGATGTCATCATGTCAGGGACATCACAGGCAATGTCCCTGTTTAGGGGCAGGGCTTCCCCCAACAGCCCGCTGGTCCACAGCAAGGAGAAGCCCCTGAAAGTGAGGGATCCTCTGCTCAGACCTGGGGGCTGGCAACCCTACACATTCTTCACCTCCATGCAAAGAGGGTTACTGTTGGTACTACCTCTTCAGCTTCAGTAGTTTCACGAGACCGACATTCCTCTGTTGAGCAAGAAGAATGTGGCTGAGTCAAGATGCAACAAGCACAATGGTTTGCTCTCCCATACCAGAGGCGGTATGCTTCTTTAAATCAGCTAGAGACCACAGACAGGATAATGCTTTTGCAGTCTTCCTGTCTGTGGGTTTCCTAGAGGCAGCCAGTTGGCCACTGTCTGAACACAGTGCTGGACTAGACGGGCCTCTGGTCTGAACCAGCATGGCTCTTCTTATGTGTGCCATTTTGGTTTAAGCAAGATATGCGCTGTAGCTGGGAATGTGGCAGAGGTCATCCGAATATGTGGCCATGAGCCCAACTGCAATGTGATGTCCTGCTTTGGCCCACGGCTAAGAGCATAAAGGTCATGTGAATTGGTTCTTACTGTGCTCTTGGCCACACACCCCAATTTTCTGATGCAAAGCCTTAGAGTACAAATGTCTCCCAGGCACGCAAAGGTCTGGAATCTTTTACAAGCTAACTTCCCTCCGCGGCAGGGTTCCGTTAGGGACTGGACATGCTTCTGCTTGGCAATGCGTAAAGGCAGGTTTGTGTGCAGTGAAAGTTTAGCCTGCCTGTGCTAAGCCTCTGCCCTGACCTGGATGGCTCAGGCTGTCCCAGTCTCATCTGCAAGCCAAGCAGGGTCAGCCCTGGTTTAGTATTTGGATGGGAGACCTCTAAGGAAGGTCCAGGGTCACTATGCAGAGGCAGGCAGCGGCAAACCACCTCCACTCGTCTTTTGCCCGGTAAACCCCTGCAGCGTCGCCATAGATTGACTGCAACTTGACAGCACTTTCCATCACCAATAAGCCTCCAGGGAAGAACACACAGAACTCCTTAACTGTGCAGCTCTGGCCACGACAGCTCTAGAATCCCATTTACAGCCCCAGCCTCTCTGCACTGCTGAAATAGCTTGTTCTATTAGGGGAGTCCCTGAATGTCCAGTTCTAAAATCTTCTGGCACAGACTATTTATTCCATAAAGATATTCCCAGTCCTGTTCACTGAATGCCTTGAACGGTTTGATTTCATCCCTCCTCCTTTCTTTACTCTGTAATCAAGTCTCAGTGAGAAAGGTGGTTTATTATTTATTTATTTATTTATTATTAGTTTGATTTATATCCCGCCCTCCCAAAGGCTCAGGGCGGCTCACATGCGGCAAAGCCGAGTGCAAAATACAATACAGTATATAATAAATAGAACATTTAAAATCACAATAAAACCTTCCAATAATACGGTGCTATACCTATATTAATCATCCAAGATGGGGACAACCCCCCCAGGTTTGGTGGTCAGCTGTCTCAGTATAAACTGAGTATAAACAAGACAAATAAAAAAAAATTGGGCAACATGCATGGGATTGCATGAACAATTTAAGGGAGTCTTTGGTATATCAGACCTGGCATTCCTTGGGCTTTTTTCCAGACAAGGGAAAACAGAATATTCCTTTTGCAATTAAATCTGGTGATCCCTTATTTCAGGGGTTACTCCCTTGCTCCTTCTTCCTTCCGACTTTCCTCTAACATGCCACAGTGCTCTGAATCCAGAGAGCCTTTTAGTTTGTGGATGAAACAGAAGGTTCAAGCTCCTGTTGAGCCAACATCACTCTTCCTCCCAGATACACAAACACATATGTTGGGAGTCACATTCCACGGTGCAACAAGACAAGATGGGAGACATTCTGGATCTTCCGTCTCACAGAGACATCTTGAAATAGAAATAACAGCCAACCTGTTGGGAGCTGGGCAATTTGAATCAGGGCCTTGGTGTTGGGCGGGCTGATAACCTTACCCCCCACACACACCCTTCAACCCCTCCCTTCGAGAAGTGCAATTTACCTTCCCAAAGGAAATGTGTGTTGCCCCTTTATTTGTTCGCTATAATGACAAACAGCGTGGCTCTGGCCCAATTTACACTGGGAAAAGAGCATAGAGGAAGGGGTTCTTCTCCCACCTCCATTATAATCCTGATCCAAATTCCCTTCTTCCCTCCAGCTGCTAGTTAGAGAAGTTTAATGAGCCAGATCTCTAATACCATGTCTAGTTATGGACACAGGGGGTACACAGGCATTGCTGCTAGGGTTGCCCTTCCTAGTCCCTGGTGGGGGATTTTGGGGGGCATTACCGGACGGGGTGGGGATGTCCCCAACATGATGACATCACACAATAGTGAAATCATCACGTTGAGGACCCCACACTTCTTGCCAAAAGCATTTAAAGGGTCCCTTTAAATGCTGTGGGGAAGAAGCGCCCCTCCCCCCATGCACACCTGCACTCCAAGCCATGAATTCTTAGCTTTGGGGGGCATTACTGGAGGGAGCGGGGACATCCCCAATGTGATGACATCACACAAAAGTGACATTGTCATGTTGTGGACCGGTGCCCCCCACTTCTTGCCAAAAGCATTTAAAGGGTCCCTTTAAATGCTGTTGGGAAGAAGTGGGGGGTGAGGTGGGGGGGGGTTTGAGGCCGCACACACCTGCAATCCAAGTTGTGAACTCAGGGTTGGGGCGCAGGCATGTATGGTCACCCTTCTTCCTCTCTCCCTCCTGCAAGATTTAAAGGGCCACCTGGAGGGCCCTTTAAATCTTGCAGTAGGGGTAGCCAGGTGGTCACTCATGGGAGTGGGGCTCCCCCCAACTGGCCAGCTGGCTGGTGATGGGAAGGAGTCCCTCCCCCAAATCAGGGAAACCCCCACTGGGACTGGGGATCTGGCAGCCCTAATTGCTACATCTGGTTCAGCACAATGAACTCTTGTCAAGGCCCCTGCCACATGGCAGGGGAAAAGCCTCTTAAGGCATGGCTTTTAAAAGCCGCGCCAATGTTGAGACGCCGCGGCGGGATCCCACGGATCCCCTGGCCACGGCGCCTTTTCTCCCCGGCGCGATCAAACGCCGGGGAGAAAACACGGCCCTAACCGGGAGCCGGCCGAACTGCGCATGTCAGAGCATGCGCAGTTCGGCTCCGGGCCGGGGTTGTGCTGGCGCAAAGACGTGCCGGCGATCAAACGCCCGGCTTGCCGCGCAGCTACAGGATGAACCACCAAGGTAGGTGGTTGCAAGTTGCGCTGGCTTTTCCCGGGAAAGGGCCAGTTCGGGTACGGAAGCAGGACGCTTCCCAGATGTTGTGGTGTGATCGCGCTGGTTTGATCCGCCCCCGAACTGTCCCGCAACTGGCCCAAATCCCCTTGTGTGGACGGGACCAACAAACCCCAAAACAGGAGCTCCAATGAATACTCATAATCTCTTGCATCCCCAAGGAGGGCCTCTGAATTGCACTTGATGGATTCAGCCACAGTTTTTTTTATCTGAACTGATCCCTCATGAACAGCATGAGCTCAACCATGCAGTTCCTCTGATGGAATGACATTTTTCTTAGCAGAACAGGGGCATAATCTGCCAGTTCTTCTTCCCACATGCCAGACCTCCATTTTGCCCTCTAGGCTAGGCTGTTACAGAGCATCTGCTGACTCCCCAAACAAACTTTCAAAGTGGTCAGAGGGCTGCAACAGGAAGGGGAAGTAGGAATGTCTGGCTCTACAAACTCCACAGATGGTTGGATACACTCCAGCATCTCTGTTATGCTATATGATGGTCTGGCTGCACAAAATGCTAATGATGTTCCACAGAAAATCCTTCTTTCTTAAATAAGCACACATAGGCCGTGGTCAGACGTGCCATTTGGTATGGAGGGGAAGCGAGCCTATTTCCCTTGGTGGAAATTGACATGGCATTGCACAATAACACATCCTTTGTAGCTGGGGGCTCAGCCCATCACTGCCCGATCAGATGGCATGTTCGGGAAAGTGCACTTTTTTTGCCTTTCCCCCCCATGCACATAAACGAGGAATCGCACCCCTGCACTGAGAGTTCCCTATGGAGTATGCGGTTATGCACATACTGCTAAGTGAGGAAAACAAAACGGCACCAAGTCAGGATGGAACGAGCATACCATCTCAACGGCATGAGACCATGCTTGAGTGATCAGACAGGGGAAAGTCCATCCATAGCTCGTCGGCAAACATTAGGACTGGACTTTCACCGGTGTCTTTTAACTCTGCTTCCGTGGTGGGGTAGCATGGGATGCTGACGGCTGTGGGACCTTTCCCAGATGTTGCTGTCTGATCGTGTCCTTTAGATCCATCAGGCATTCGCAGCTGAGTCGGATCTAAAGGCATGTCTGACTGCGGCCATACTCATGAATTGAAACTCCACGAAGTAAAAATATCTTCTTTTGTGTTCTGTTTAAACAAAGAGCAGGGGAGGGTGAGGTCACAGCCAGTATGGTACAGTGCTTAGGACTGCCAGCATCACGTTGAAAACATTGTGGGGATTTGGGGGCAAAGCCTGGGGAGGATGGGGCTTGGAGAGGGGAGGAACCATCAGTAGGGTATAATGCCACTCCCCCAAAGTCGCCATTTTCTCCAGAGGGACGGATCTCCATCATCTGGAGATCAGTTGTAATTCCAGGAGACCTCCAGGCCCCACCAGAATGTTGGCAAACATAGGAGTAGTTGGTACGTTAACCTAGGCCTGGGGACTCCTGAGCTAAAATCCCCATTCAGCCAAGAGGCTCACTGGGTGACTCCAGGCTGGTCGCCCTTTCTCAAGTCTCACCTCTTTCACAACTTTGTTGTGAGGAGAAAATGGAGGAGAACCACCTTGTGCTACCCTGACCTCCCTGGAGATGAGATAAAAATGCAATAGATAGAGGGAAGGAAGACATGGGCCTCTGTCCTGCTTCCCAGTATCCTTCAAAAGTAAAACTCCAAGTGGTATTGTTGGAACAGGGCCCTTAATCTCTGTGCCAAATGTCAGAAGAAAAGATTAAATAGCTATTCCTTTCGGAGGGAGCCCAATTACCTCTAGCATGCTTCCAAGTACAACAGTACACAGTTAATCCACACGAGACCTTGAATTCTTTGCTTTACCACACGACACAAGAATCTTAAAGGAAACTTGCCTGATTGCTTCGTTTCCCTCTTACTTTGTGTACAATTGCTTTTTAAAATGGCCAGTAGTCTGTTTGGCTTTCTACTACTTCTTGGCCCATGCAACCTGACTAGTCTTAGCGCTGTGTGAAACTACTGTTCAGGTACATTCTACTTGTGGATGGCTTTTCTTTTCTGAGAAATACGGATAGGATCAAAACCACTTCCCTCCCTCATCCCCACCCCCATCCCGATATAGCACAACCCATTGCCTACACTGCCAGCTCATTCTCAAATATTGGGTACATTCCAATTTTTATGCTTTTAACAAAACAAAATATACTTTTCTCTGCCAGGATGGATAAAGGAAGAGGGACAAAGTAGACAGTGGTATACAAAACAGGAACCTGAGGAAACTGTGGATTATGCAGGCATGTAGATCAGGGGTGGCCAAACTGCGCCTCGGGAGCCACATGCGGCTCTTTCACACATATTGTGCGGCTCCTGGCAGGGCGGCTCAGGAAGTGAAGTGGAGGCATGCCTCCCCAATCAGTCTTCCCTTCCCCAGCCAGTGTTCCCCTCCCTGGGTAGGCTTGGGGGGGGGGGCAACAGAGAAAGAAAGCAACTTTAAATGTGTTGTCAAAGTCCCCACTCCACCAGCTGGCTTGGAGAAAGCATTTGTCTCTTTAAATCCCTTCGCCAAGCTGGCTAGTATGGGTGGAGGGTTGGAGAACACATTTAAAGTTACTTTCTTTCCATCTCTCCCTTCCTTTCTCCCTCCCTATTTATTTGCTTTCTTTCCACTTCTTTCTTTACCTTTCTTTGTGTCTCTTCCTTCCTTCCTTCCTTCCTTCCTTCCTTCCTTCCTTCCTTCCTTCCTTCCTCTCTCTTCAACTCTTCCTTCCGTCCCCTCCCTCCCACATCTATTTGTTCTCTCTCTCTCTCTTTCATTCTTTCTTTCCACCTCTTTCTTTCTATCTCACTTAGACATATAAATATCACTGGACAAATAAATATCATTATCAATATCTGCTTTTACCCCTTTTGTTTTTATTTTAGGCAGCCTCATTTAATGTTAATAAAAAGCAAATTTGCATACTTTTCAATAAAAATGTGTCTGTAATATTTGTTCATGTCTTGCGGCTCTCAAACATCTGACATTTATTCTATGTGGCTCTTACGTTAAGCAAGTTTGGCCACCCCTGATGTAGATGAATTAAAGAAGAGCAAGAGAAAGGAAGGCAGAGCCTAGACACAGGAGAGGCTGTGCACTATTGGCTGGTAAGGAGCATTACCAAGCATTACCAGGTCAAAGTCTAATGTAGATCCTGTCAGGGGAATTCATCCAGTTGCAGCTTCCATTGTTACTACACCATTGTGACTTGGTTACCTTGAGGCAGTAACAAAGTCAAAAAAGGGTGGAGAAAGAAGCTCAATTTCCTTATGTTGGTTTGAAACAAACAGCTATTTCTTTTTCTTTTGAAATATGGTGTGAGGAAACCAGGGGCCTACTCATCCTATGTTGAATGAAAACCCAGCAGGACCAAAGTTATTTAAATGACTTCCCCATCAAATGATGACTTCTGATTATCTTTACAGACATCAAGACAAAGCAATTCTATACAAACTTTGATCTGTGCATCTTAACTTCAAATGAGTTGTGTGTGCAAAGGGCTGTCAAGATGCACTCAACTTATGGCAAGCCCCTGTAGGGTTTTCAAGGCAAGGGACTGACAGAGGCAGTTTGTCACTCCCTTCCTCTGCATAGCAACCCTGGGCTTCCTTGGTGGTCTCCCATCCAAGTACTAAACAGGGCTGATCCTGCTTAGCTTCTGAAATCTGATGACATCAGGCTAGCCTGGGCCCTCTGGGTCAGGTTACCTTATGCTTGTTAGGACACTACAGTTGCAAACCTAAGCAAAGAGACTGAAATGCACTTAGAAGCGTGTGCTGCTTAGGGCTGCACTGTTATCACAGCTGTACTGTTAGACACCTGGAGGTAGGATATAATTTTTTAATGAATTCCTTTTTCTCTCTTTAATTTATTTCTTAACCGTGACTGATTCCACTTGGAGGGTTTTCTCCATTTCAACAACTCTAGTCATACCCCCCCCCCTTTTTGTCTCCATTCAACATTGTCCTCCATTCTTGTGAACACCTTGTTATCGTTGTTGTTTTCCTAGTAGAAACTGATCTTTCCTGGCATGGTGTTGTCCGGGGTGACCTTTTTCATCTATCTGGAAAGAAAGGGACGCCTTGTGTCTGAATGAAAGGAAACGACCCCTTCACCCTCTTCTTCTGCATTTTTGCTGCCTTGGTTGTCATTGTCAGCACCAACAAAATTGAGATTGGGGGGGCGGGTGTCAGGGCAACTTACTAAATTACGACAATGTTCTGAACGTACATGAACACATGAAGCTACCTTATATTGAACTGGTCCATCATGGGTCCATCAAGGTCAGTATTGTCTACTCAGATTGGCAGCAGCTCTCTAGGGCCTCGAGGAAAGCTCTTTCACTTGACCTACTACCTGATCCTTCCAACTGAAGATGCTGGGGAGTGAACCTGGGACCTTCTGCATGCAAAGCAGATGCTCTACCACTGAACCACTGAGAGAACCACAGCCTCTTTCCCCATCTCCCCAAGCAGTAGGGGACAATTAGTCTTTTCACTGTAGATGACTGTGTGGGACACCCAGTAGCTTCCAGCAATTAGCATAACCAAAGAATTCAAGCATTGTGTTATTTTGGAGTAGTGCTATGCAAAGGCACATTTTTTTTTTTAAAAAAAGGGTAGTATTATGCTATCCTCAAGCACAGCTACCAAAATTTTTAAAAAGCGGATAGAGAATCATGGCAGCAATGGGGGGGGGAGTATCTGGCGTGAAAGGGAAAGCAAGGCTAACAAAAGCAATTCCTCCCCAAATTACCCTGTGCCATGCAGAATCTCTGTTGCAAGTGTGAACTGAGCAACAACAGCACTTGTAACATGACCATGGAAAACAACCATTTGTGTGGAACCAACCTTTCACTTAATATAACTGCTGTTCTATTTAAAGTCTTTGTGAACTGAAATGCCACACAAATGGCTTACATTTGCATGTCACTTAAAAGTTATTGATAGTATCTGGAAACTGTAACACACACACACACACACACACACACACACAAAACACCAGGGCACAGTATCCATTAGATTCAGAGATCCTGCTCACTGTACAGATGGCTCGGAAGCAGGAAATCCAAGAGAATATTTTACAGTTTAATTATGTTGACATTGCAGCAAGTATCTTTGCCAAAATGCCATGATGGATTTCATCATTAATGTTTGCAAAGTTGTCCTGAGATCCTTAGTCATTGTTTATGTTCTGAGGGTTTTTAAAAATATTGGTGCATTTTAGTGTGTGTGCGTGTGTTTGTGTGCCTAGAAGTCCTGGCAACCTCTGGTGACTCCTACTGAGACATGGAGGATGTTCAAAGAAGTGGCTTAATAGCCTACCTCTGTGTCCCCGCCCTGGTATTCTTTGGAGGTCTCCTACCCAAATACTTGTCAGAGTCGGCCCTGCTTAGCTTCTGAGATCTGACAAGATCGGGCTAGCCTGGGCTATCCAGGTCAGGGCTATGTTCTGAGTATGTTTGGCAGTATTATTGCAGCCACATGCTCTCCTATTATATAAGCAGAGTGGAAATTTGGTTTTTTTAATAGGGGATGGGGGAGGTAACGGTAGGGTTCCCAAATCCCCCCGGGGGGCGGAATTCCCCCCGGTTTCGAGCCCTGATTCCCGCTCCCGCGGTATCGGGGCCCGGGGGAAACCCCACCCCGTGCGTGCGTCACCCGGAAGTGACGTCGCACGCTGGGGGCGGGGGGCGCCCCTTTAGCGCGGCAGCATGGGGGCGGGGCCACGCCATTTGAGGGGAAAACAAAGAGTTTTCCCCTCAAATGGCATGGCCCCGCCCAGCGTGTGACGTCACTTCCGGGTGATGCTCCGGACGTGCACACGCGCGCACGTCCCCAGCCGGCTCCCGGAGCGACAGGACGCTCCCCCGCTGGTAAGATTTTTCTATTTGGCAACCCTAGGTGACGGCCATGAACATGTGCCTGACTTTACCAGGCACCTAGAATGGGAGGCACACCCACCTGCTGGAAAGTTGCTGAAGTCTGACCCCAAATGGAATGATGACTCCAAAGTAGGATTGCCAACTCAGTATTTGGAAATTCTGGGAGATTTGGGGTTGGAGCCTGGGGAGGTCAGTGTTTGGAGAGGGCAGGGACCTCAGTGGGGTACAGTGCTATAGAGTCCACCCTCCAAAGCAGCCATTTTCTTCTGGGGAAATGATCTCTGTTCTCTGGAGACTAATTGTAATTTTGGAAGACCTCCAGACCCCACTTTAAAGCTGGCAACTGCTCCCATGTGCATGGGCTGGGATCCATGAGAGTTAAGTGGATTTGAATCTGGTTCGCTGAACACTGAGGCATCAAAATGTAGAATATTGCCCTGACCTGGATAGCCCAGGCAAGCCCAATCTCGTCAGATCTTGGAAGCTAAGCAGGGTTGACTCTGGCAATGACTTGGAAGGGCACCCTCCAGGGAATACCAGAGGTGGGAGGCAAGGGTAGGCTTTATTCAGCCACCTCTCTGAATATCCTCCAGGCCCTTTGTAGGGATCAGCCACCAGAGGATGCCATGACTTCCAGGTACATGCGCTCTCTCTCTCTCTCTCTCTCTCTCTCTTTCTCTCTCTCTCTCTCTCTCTCTCTCTCTCTCTCTCTCTCACACACACACACACACACACACACACAAAATATAAAAATATGTCACACACC
>NW_015169201.1:700372-706467 GCF_001447785.1 Gekko japonicus
AACCGCCTCCTTCATTTTAAAAGAGAGAAGAACACGCAAACGACCATACCACACAACATCTCCCTTGAGTACTGGTAGAATAGAATTCAAGGTGATGATCTGGACAACATTCTGCATATCAGAAATCACTTAGGAAATGCAAATAGAAAAATCATGTGCCAATTTAAGAAAAAATAAAAAGCAACCCCCTCACATAGATTGAATTCAGGAATCTTTCAATGAATTCCTCCACTCCTCCTCCCTCAGCAGCCATTTCCAGCCTTGGGAAAGTTGATTCTTGTGGTTTTGAGACCCACATGGAGTAACAGCCACATAGGGTTGCAGTTCTAGGTTGTGAAATACCTGGAGATTTTGGGGGTGGAGCCTGAGGAGGGCCGGGGTTGGGGAGGGGAGGGACTTCAATGGGCATAATGCCACAGAGTCCACCTTCCAAAGGGGCCATTTTCTCCTGATGAACTGATCTCTGTTGCCTGGAGATCAATTGTAATAGCAGGAGATCTCCAGCCACCCCCTGGAGGCTGGCAACCCTACATGGGTCAAGGGGCTGCCTGCAGTAAAGACGTGGCAGAGGGTGATATCCAACTAGCTTCCTTGGGATGGAACTAATATTGCACCAGAAGAAGCTGCCTTCATGTGCAGTTAATATTGCATCCCATTATAATTTGCTCAGCATATGAATTTGTGAGTTAAAAAAGCACCACATATCCCTCCCAAGGTATTCCTCCCAAAGCTTTACTGATTTTTCTTAATCTGGCTTCTAGACACATTCTGCATCTGTAACCACACTACTTCTTAAATATACATTTAAACCAATCTTTGAGACTGCATAGGCTCTGAAATCGCTTCAGCATGTCTCATATTATCCCATTTCCCTCACTTGACTGCCATCCCAAACGCAATTCTTATGCAAATATAAAAAGACAGGGATGGAAACACATTGTCGGAAATTGCAGTTGCTCCTTGTTAGAGAGTATTTTCTAATTACTGAACTGTGAGAAGCTTTTTATAGCTCTTCCCATTTGGAAGCGATCAAAGTTCCAGATTTACTTCTGAGAACCATAGTCTATATAGGTAGGAGTGTGTTAAATTGTGTACACAGGCAATAACATAGGAGTGGCTGCAGTCCAAGGGATTGTCTGGTTCTAATGTTCTGAGGTAATTTTCATAATTGTTAAAGCTACACTGGATAAAGGCACTTGAGTGCAGGAGTGAAGACACAGGTGCGGACTAGGTTGGTCGAATGCCACAGGAATGCAAAAATGCCACCCCTTCCCACAGAATATCAAATTAACAGACACACTGATCTCTACAAGCTGCTTGTTCTTTCATTCACAACTGATCTGCAGATTCCTGCCGAAAATGTCCTTCACAGTGGTTTTTCTGACATTTTTGTCTTGAAGAAACCTGTTCCACATCAACTTGCTGGCCAAAAAAGCCCAGCAGGTATGCCATGGAACTCTTATGGGACGTATTATGGGACACTTCACACTGAGTACTGGCTAGGTGTGTCATGCCTCATGCCCTGTGTAAACTGAGCCTGTGTCACACCTCATATTTCCATATGGCTCAGTGTTTCAAGAGAAAGCTTCACAGTGGACTGGTTGACTTTTTTCTTTATAAAAGTTTTTTATTTTAACGTAAACAAACAAACAAAACATATATACATACAGTCTGGGGTTTCATATAAATCTTGGTTTAGCTTCTGTATTACCTCATACAGTGACTATTTAAAATATCCACATCTTTTGAGGCATTTTGGCCACCACTGCTGACCTTATTGAGGCCTATGTGATATGTGACCTACTGAAAATGAAGTAGTGTATTTATAATGCAAGAGTTACACCCTTCTAAGTCCACTGAAGTGAATAGGCTTAGAAGAGTATCCCAAATCACTTCACTCATCTGTCAAGGTCAGTTTTGCCTACTCTGACAGGCATCAGTATTCCAGGGTCACATGCAGAGGTCTTGTACAGCCCCTACCACCTGACTCTTTTAAGTGGGGAAGCTGGGGATTGAACCTGGGACCATCTGCACGCAAAGCTCTACCTCTGCGCCATGGCTCATCCCCTGTTCTTCTAGAACTACCAGGAAAATATTGCATGTAATTTACCTTCAGCCGTCAGGCTGCAACCTTGGCACCTCTCTGCTGAAGTGGTCCAAACTAGGATCCCAACTTCTGTTCAGTTGCCTAAAATAAGAATTCCATTATTAGTCTACCACAGAAAAGCTCTCATATTTATAATCCCAAAAATGAACTTCACCCAACTCTTGAAGATTCCACTCTGCCCTGTTCTACTGCAGATATCAATCAAGACAAGAAGAACTGTGTTTATGCTAGAATGCATACTATGGGCATCTGCTAATACTGGACAAAGATGGTATCTCTTGTAGGTGCCAGTAACTTAGGCCAGTTTCATTCAAAGATGTCTTTTATTAAGATGATTATTTTATTGGCAATATTTATGCATGAGTGTCAGCAAGCTGCCATGGTGTTCTGTGTAACTTCTGATTGTACATATGTGATCCCTGTCCCTGCCAGCTGGCCTATGTGTTTTCCCTGCTGTAATGCCAAAGTAAAACAACTGGAGGATGTGAGGGGGAGAGTATGCTTCGCTGTTAGCTTCTTACTTATCAAGCCTGTGAACTGCACCTGTGTTTTGTCTACTGTTCGCCTGGTTCCCAAGACTTGAGCAGGCAACCGTTTTCTCCTGCCCGCCAGCGGGAACGTTATCCATTGGTTGTGTATCTAACTAGAATCCCTTTATCATGTCTGCCCTAACTGCTTGTGTTCAGTTCTAACAAAGAACGTGTTTGAGTATCTTTCCAATGCTTTGAAATAAACTTTACTTTCTTTGAAACGTGGATTTATTCTCGATGCTTGGGGATCCAACACCGGCTCCGCCACAGGCAGTGGCAGCCGGCTCAGGGCATCTGCGTGGCCCATAGCCTTTCCCGGCCTGTGCTCTAATCGGTACTGATAGCCGGCCAGAAAGAGGGACCACCGGAGCACTCGTGGCGACATCACTTGGGGCGTCCTCTTGTCGGGTGCCAGTAGTCCCAGGAGGGGTTTGTGATCTGTGGCAATCATGAAGGGGTGGCCATACACAAAGTTGTGAAATTTTTTTACTCCCGCCACAATTGCCAGGCCCTCCCTGTCGATTTGTGCGTAATTGTGCTCCGCAGCCATCAAGGTCCATGAGTAGTAGGCCATGGGCACCTCGCGGCCGTCAGGGAGGATGTGCCCCAGCACGGCGCCGACCCCATAGGGAGAGGCATCGCACGCCAGAACCACGGGGAGGGACTCATCAAAGTGTGCCAGCACATCATTCGAAATTAAGAGTGCCTTCACGCCCTTGAAAGCTGCTGCCTCCCTCGTGCCCCATGTCCACTTCGCCGACTTATCCAGGAGATGGTGCAGGGGTTCCGCCATCGCCGCTTTGTGGGGCAAGAAGGCGTGATAAAAATTTAAAAGTCCTAGGAACGCCTGCAGTTCCACTTTGCATGTGGGGGCGGGGGCCTCCACGATGGCCTTTACCTTGACGGTAGCCAGGTGCAGGCCCGATGCATCGACCCGGAACCCCAAAAAGTCCACCTCCGAGACCCCAAGGAGACACTTTTCACGCTTCACTTTGAGGCCGGCCAAGTCGAAACGCTGCAGGACGGCGCGGAGGCGGGAGGCAGGAGGCAAAATTGTCGGGGGATGCCGCGGCAATCAGGACGTCGTCAAAGAACGTCGTCACTCCAGAGATCCCTTTTAACAATGAGTCCATTAGTTGCTGGAAAATCCCTGGCGCCACGCTCACCCCAAATTGTAGCCTCTTCACCCGGAACGCCCCCCTGTGGGTGACTATTGTCTGTGCCGTGGCGGTGGCCTCATTGACCGGTAGTTGCTGGTAGGCCTGTGCCAAGTCCAGTTTCCCAAAGATGGATGCTCCCGCCAGCGTGGCCAGGACATGACTTACGACCGGGACGGGGTAGGAGTGGTCGTGCAGTGCCTTATTAATCGTGCACTTGTAGTCCGCACAGATGCGGATCTCTCCGTTGGGCTTCATGGGGGTTACAATGGGGGTCTCCCACATTGCATGAGGGATGGGCTCCAGGACCCCCTGCGCCACCAACTTGTCCAGCTCCGCGTCTATCTTTGGCCGAATGGAGATGGGAGCCGTGCGGTAACGCATGCGGATGGGGGCAACTGAGGGGTCCAATTGTATGGAGACCAGGGGTCCCTTGTAGCATCCCAGGGCCCCATCGAACACGACCGGGAACTCGTTGCAAATGTCACTATAATCTCTCGGGGCACAGCTGTGTATTCCCCTGACCCCGACCATGATCCCCAGCGGTTCAAACCAGGCCCTGCCCAGTAGGCTGACCAGGTTTCCCTCGACCACCACCAGGTCCAATAGTTCTGAAAATCCTCTGAACTTCACCCTGAAAGTCCTCACCCCCCTGATGGGAACCGGGTTCCTTTGAAAGTCCACCAGGCTCAGGTGTGATGGGCGTAATCGCCCCCCCCCCAGGGCACAGTCGGAGAAGCGTTTCAACTGAAATTATGGACGCTGCTGACCCAGAGTCTACTTCCATTTGGCAGGGGGCCCCCTCGATCTGGACGGTAAGTTGGATTTTCGGGGCGCCCGTGGAGTTCGGGAGGCGCAGTACCTGTTGGAACGGCTGGTCGGTGAGGAGGTAGTTCTGCTGTGTCCGCGGATGTCCCGTGCGTGGCGGGAGACGGACGGCGTGGTTGCGTCGGAGCTTGTTGGCGCCGGCTTCCCTTGGAACGGCAGACACGTGCGAGGTGTCCCTGCTTTCCGCAAGTGTGGCACGGAACCTGCAGGACCGGCGCTCGTGTTCCTCACCGCAACTGGTGCATGTGGAGCGGCCGGCCGGCAGGCTTGTGCCCGGAGCTGCCTGGGGCCAGTGGCTGGCGGCGTGGCGGCTGTTGGACGAGGCGGACATCTTCTTCCTCGGAGTCCTCGGTGTCCACCTCGGGGAGTACTTGGTGCACTTCTGAATGTTGGCGGTGGGAGTCCTCGTGCGCGATGGCGAGTTGAAGGGCCGCCTCTAGGTTGATGTCGGCGGTCCCGACCATCTTCCTCCGCAGTTTGAGGTTGCTGAGGCCCCACGCGAACTGTGTGAGCAGGTTCTCCTCCACCTTGGTGAAGGAGCAGTCCATCGCTAGCTGGCGCAGGGCGGCCATGAAGGCTGTGGCTGACTCGCCCGCTTTCTGCACGCGGGCCTGGAAGGCCAGCCACCTTGCCAGCGTTGTCGGCCACGGCGTGAGGTACCTGGTGAGGGCGTCGATGATCTCCTCGTAGGTACATTCCAGGATGGACCGGGGCACGAGGAGACTTTTGGCGAGGCGGACCGTCGTCACTCCGCAGGAGCTCAGGAGCAGCGCCTGTCTCTTGCCGGTGTCGGTGACCTCATTGTACTCGAGGTGGCATGTCAGCTGGTTGGTCCACGAGTCCCAGAGTTCGGGTTGGGCAGGATCGAAGATCTCCAGATTCCCTCGGTTGGAGGCCATGGCGTAGCAGTAGCGCGGGGCTGAGGTTCCTTGTAGCGGTGCGTGGTGCGGTGTGGCTGGTGCGCGATGCGGAGCACGGCGTAGCAGGAACGGAGCTTAGCATGCGCTGGATCGAGCCAGGCCAGACTCAGCAGGATCCCACCTTCGTCGCCACTTAAAAGTACTGGGTTCGCCGCATGGAGGACTCGGACGACGACATGTGATTGCACACGTTTATTGAGTACTTAACATAAGGACAACAACGGCCCTGCAAGGCCAACTATATACACTCTCAACCCCGGGCCTCCCACTCCATTGGAGGGATTTCCCGCCAAGAAGCCAATTGGTCAGCTAGGGGGGGAACTAGGATCCTAGCTCCCATTGTCTTTCTGGAGCCAAGCTCCTCTCTTTCTTGTGGCCGCCCTGTGGCAGGCCGCATACATAACAGTGCCTTTGAGCGGGATGATAAACAATCAACATTATTGAGTCGTCACGAGTCCATGCAAGATCAGGATGGACTGGAAAGATCAGAAGGCTGTGCCTTATCAGATATAAGACGGGACAGGAGATTATTTCGATTTGTGTGGTTGCGCAG
>NW_015169201.1:706671-721391 GCF_001447785.1 Gekko japonicus
TTGTCTAAATGTGAATTTCACAAACCCTGCATTGATTTCTTGGGCTACCGCATTTCTGAGGGGCGGGTGGAGATGGATCCGGCTAAAATACAGGCTGTGCTGGATTGGGAACCCCCCAAAACCCGGCGCCAGCTGCAAATGTTCCTCGGTTTTGCCAATTTTTACAGAAATTTCATCAATAACTTCGCCCAGATTGCACTACCACTAACTGATTTGTTGAAAACCAAGGGGAAGGGTTTTGACGCCACGAAACCTTCAGTAAGAGTTTGTTTGTTTATAAATTTTGCAAACTCAGAGACCTTTGGATTTTTTGATTTTTGGACCTTGATAAACCTTTTGGATCCTTGTATTTTGGACTTTGGGTCTTGTCACAAGCCACACCTTGTTTAAAAAAAGACAATATCCATTTGATGATCTAAAAGACCCTTTAAGGAAACAAAGTAAAGAAAGCAAACTTGAGGTTTTTTCCATGCATTTCCAACCTCAAATAGATTTGACGTCTTAAAGTGTGACCAGGAGTGCTCCAAATCACCTTTAGATTCGAGCCATTATGTCAGCAAGCTGCCATGGTGTTCTGTGTAACTTCTGATTGTACATATGTGATCCCTGTCCCTGCCAGCTGGCCCCTGTGTTTTCTATGCTGTAATGCCAAAGTAAAACAACTGGAGGATGTGAGGGGGAGAGTATGCTTCGCTGTTAGCTTCTTACTTATCAAGCCTGTGAACTGCACCAAGCCTGTGAACTGCACCTGTGTTTTGTCTACCGTTCGCCTGGTTCCCAAGACTTGAGCAGGCAACCGTTTTCTCCTGCCCGCCAGCGGGAACGTTATCCATTGGTTGTGTTTCTAACTTGAATCCCTTTATCATGTCTGCCCTAACTGCTTGTGTTCAGTTCTAACAAAGAACGTGTTTGAGTATCTTTCCAATGCTTTGAAATAAACTTTACTTTCTTTGAAACGTGGATTTATTCTCGATGCGTGGGGATCCAACAGACGCTCTGAGACTCCAAGTGAAGAGCGGGGTATAAATCCAATCTCCTCCTCCTCCTCTTCTTCAGCATTGTCTATTCAACTGTGATTTGCTCGACGATGGATCAGAATTGGATAAAGTCCCATATCCAGGACTCTAGGTGTGGATAATTTGAGGTTTCTTTTAACAGGCGTGGATTTTAATATTACATTGGCAGTTACCAAGTTCTTAGTCGATTAAGATTAAAAATAATTAATTTTTATATTATATAGACACATGTATTAAATAAATTTCCTTCTTTATTTTTAGTCTTAGTCTGACCCTGTTCATCAGAGCCAAACCGGCTGTAAGAGCAGTATGAGTAAAGTAGTGCTTCTGTATAGCTCTATGGTGCGGACTCATCTGGAATGCTGTGTGCAGTTCTGGTCCCCGTATCTCAAGAAGGACATGGCAGAGGTGGGGAAAGTACAGAGGAGGGCAGGCAAGATGATTCGGGGGCTGGAGCACCTTCCCTGGGAGGAAAGGCTGAAAACTCTGTGAGCTGCGATCACACCCCCTAAACAATTCACTTTCAGTCCACTTTCCAACTTGTCAGCAAGCTGCCATGGTGTTCTGTGTAACTTCTGCTTGTACATATGTGATCCCTGTCCCTGCCAGCTGGCCTATGTGTTTTCCCTGCTGTAATGCCAAAGTAAAACAACTAGAGGATGTGAGGGGGAGAGTATGCTTCGCTGTTAGCTTCTTACTTATCAAGCCTGTGAACTGCACCTGTGTTTTGTCTACTGTTCGCCTGGTTCCCAAGACTTGAGCAGGCAACCGTTTTCTCCTGCCCGCCAGCGGGAACGTTATCCATTGGTTGTGTATCTAACTTGAATCCCTTTATCATGTCTGCCCTAACTGCTTGTGTTCAGTTCTAACAAAGAACGTGTTTGAGTATCTTTCCAATGCTTTGAAATAAACTTTACTTTCTTTGAAACGTGGATTTATTCTCGATGCTTGGGGATCCAACAATGAGAAGCAGTGCGGTATATTGGTTAGAGTGTCAGACTAGGATCTGGGAGAACCAGGTTCAAATCCCTACTCTGCCATGGAGGCTTGCTGGGTGGCCTTGGGCTAGTCACAAACACTCTGCCTAACCTGCCTCACAGGATTGCTCTGTGGGTAACATGGAAGAGAGGAGAATGATGTCAACTGCTTTGGGTCTTCATCAGAGAGAAAGGAGGATTTAAATTAAGTACATAAAAAATGGAATATGCTCCCTATCCAGAGACACATAGGTTTAGTTTTTCACACGTAGGTTTAGTTTCCACAAACAAATGAGGTGTTCCAGGGGTGTTTTTATGGTTGCCAAGCTTCAGGTAGGGCCTGGAGTTCTCCTATCATTGCAACTGACCTCCAGACTACAGAGATCAGTTCCTATGGAAGAAATGCCAGCTTTGAAAGGCAGACTCTATGGCACAGGCACGAACCACATTTTTATGGTTCGGTTCATAGCTAAACCAACAACCGACCTACGAACCCATGCAAACAGGGTGGTTGGTTTGTGAATTAACCCAGTTTGTGAGCCATTTAAAGTTTAAACTCTGGCTTTCTGTTACCCTTTTTTCATGCTTTTCATGGGGAACAGAAAGAAGGGGTTCAAATAGCTCCCAGCCATTTAAACAAAACAGCTGAGTAGTGGGGAGCACCACGCTGCTCAGCTGTTTTTCATTTGAGACCCTGCTTTCTGCTCTTTACGAACCACCATCAAAAATCATGAAAGTTTGTGGCAGTTCTTCATTTCGCGAGCATTGCTTCACGAACTGGCCAAAATTCATGATGGACTTTTAGTTCGTCAGCCGGTTCGTGCCCATCCCATATCACATCCCTACTGAGCTCCCAACCCCTCTCCAACCCTCAGACTAGGGTTGCCAACCTCCAGATGTTAGCTGGAGATCTCCCACTTTTACAACTGATCTCCAGGTGACAGAGATCAGTTCACCTGGAGAAAATGGCCACTTTGGAAGACAGACTCTATGGCATTATACCCCATTGAAGTCCCTCCCCTCCCCAAACCCCACCCTCCTCAGGCTCCACCCCTCAAATCTCCAGGTATTTCCCAACCTGGAGCTGGCAACCTTACCTCAGATTCTGCTCCCAAATCTCCAGGGAGCTTCCAACCTGAAGCTGGCACCTCTAAATATTTCCAACTGCTGGATGGGACATGCATGACTGAATGTTCCTTCATACCAAAAAAAATATAAATCCCTGGCTCACAGAAAAGTAGACCCTGGAAAGCTAGTGCCAAAGCTTGAAAATAACGGACCTAAGATAGAAATTCACCCAGCTGAATATGTAATGGTATTTCAAGGTGATCTCCATGACCACTGAAAAATAGTCCTTTTAAGAATATTACCTTTTTTAGCTAGCTTTGTGGTTGTATGATCTACATGCCCTGACCTGGATAGCCCAGGCTAGCCCACTCTCATCAGATCTTGGAAGGTAAGCAGGGTTGGCCCTGGTCACTATGTGGATGGGGGACCACCAAGGAATTCCAGGGTTCTGATGCAGAGGTTAATAATGAAAGGCAGAAAGGCAAACATAATGTAAGTTTATTTATTAAGAATATTTCCATGCTGCCTTTTCAGAGTCCTTCTTGAGGCACCTTACAACTAAAAACCACAGTATAAAAACAAGCCATTAAAAACAAGTTATTGGACATAAGCACTATAAAAAAACTATCCATAAAACAGAAGCAGACCATGAAAAAGCTGGTAAGAGAAAAACCCTAATTAAAAGCCTGGGTAAAAAGACATGTTTTAGCCCAGCTGGTTCCTAAACAAAAGTAAAGTAGGCACCAGGTGAGGCTCCAGAGGGAGGGCGTTCCAAAGGTAAGGTGCCGCCCTCCAAAATACCCTGTTGCTGGCCACCACCTGCCTCACCTCTGAAGGCTGGGGCAGAAGGAGCAGGGCTTGAGAGGCAGATATCAGCTGGTGGGCTGGAAATGCCTTCCATGGTGATAATTCCAGGTGGGTAGCCATGTTAGTTTGTAGTGGCCGAATAAAACAGTCCAGGAGCACATTAAAACTAACAAAAATTTATCCCAGCATAAACTTTTGTGAGTTAGCGCTCACTTAATCAGATGCACTGGATAGCTATATCTCTATACTTTCCTAATTGGATGCTTATCGTGTTCACCCTGCACTTTCCTAGATTAGATCTGATTTTCTGTTTATCCTGCTTTGCCTACCTATCAACAGATGGGAGTGTTTCTCATCCACTCTGAGGAGATTGATTACTCTTTTGATTTAATCTTATTTTTCATTGCCCCCTCCTCTTTTTTTGTTGTCTGCAACGCTTAGCAGAAAGCATGTCTCTCTAATGGATGTGCTCCATGCATTTGATAAACTGAGCTCTAATTCAATGTGTGCACTGGAATTAATTTTGTTCGTCTTTAAGGTATTACTGGAGTCCTGTTTTGCAATGTAAATTTGATATTTTTTAAAAAGCAAATCAGAAAGAAAGGGAGTGCCACAAGATTGCCTGGGCAATATGCTACCTTCCCCACCCAGCCTCTGAGCTCAAGTCCCAATTGGCAGCATGAGAACAAGCGCGCGCACACACACAAAAGATTTAGAACTTTCTGGGGAAAAGTAGAGTTTTCAAGCATTTGCTCATGTACTGGCCAGTTATGATCTGAGCATCGCTAAAATTCTGAACATCACTTCAAAAAAGAAGAGAGAAGAGTTCAAGCCTTGTCTTCTCCCTGAGTTGCTAGTTTTCTACATGTAAGGGATTTTTTTTTGCAGAGCATTAAGTTGTAAATTGAAAAATGGGTCAACCCCACCCAGACAGATATCTATCACTTCATCTGCTGTTTTGAGAATTAAGTCTACGAGCACCGTTTTTTGAGTGAGTATCATTGCTATAACAGCAATGATGATAAAGTTTAATATTTTGCTACAAATGTGGTGAGAAACAGTGATATTGAATAAATCTAGTTGATTAATTCCATTTCCTGTTTCCAGTGTATGTATTCCTTAAACATAACAAGGTACCGAAAACTTATGATGAGAACTGCAGTCAAGTCATGACTGACTTATGGTATGGTTGTCGATTTCTGGGGCTCCAGCCCGCTGCTGGCCAACTGGTCGGCAGGGGAAGCCCCACCCAACAGACATGTCACCCTGCGACGTCCCTGTCATGATGATGTCACCCGGACGTGATATCATTGTGTCGGGGACATTGGGGAGGTGACACTTCAGTTTTTAGGCAAACTCTATGGTTTTGAAGACAAAAAACCATAGAGTTTTGCCCTAAAACTAGAGCGGTATCCCTGACGAGATGACATCACTTCTGGGTGATGTCATCACATTGCATGGACTTTGCGCACATGCCAGAAGATCCTGGGGTTGAGGCAGGATCCCCCTGCCGGCAGCCAGGTAGGACCTGGCAACCCTACTTATGGCGATCCCATAGGGTTTTCAAGGTTAAAGACATTTGGAGGTGGATGGCCATTGCCTGTCTCTGTGTATAGCAACCTGGCACTTCCTTGGTGATCCCCTGTCCCAAGTACTAAGCATAAGAGCATAAGAACATAAGAGACGCCAATGTTGGATCAGGCCAAAGGCCCATCCAGTCCAACACTCTGTATCACACAGTGGCCAGAAATACCAGTGCCATCAGGAGGTCCACCAGTGGGGCCAGGACATTAGAAGCCCTCCCACTGTTGACCCCCCCAAGCACCAAGATGACAGAGCATCACTTGCCCCAGAGCCCCTATCTATACCTTGTGGCTAATAGCCACTGATGGACCTCTGCTCCATATGCTTATCTAATTCCCTTTAGAAGCCGTCCATGCTTGTAGCTGCCACCACTTCCTGTGGCAGTGAATTCCAAGTGTGAATCACTCTTTGGGTGAAGAAGTACTTCCTTTTATCCGTTCTAACCCGACCACTCAGCAATTTCATGGAGTGCCCACGAGTTCTTGTATTGTGAGAAAGGGAGAAAAGTACCTCTTTCTCTACCTGCTCTTTCCCATGCATAATCTTATAAAGCAGGACTTCCAAAATCAGGCTAGCCTGGGATAGCCAGGCTAGGGCACCAAAAACTACTGCTCCTGTTACTACCACTTCTACGAACACAAGCTGGTTTTCCTTTTCTCTACTCTGCCCACCAATTCTCTGTTTTAATGTCCCAGCAGCACTCGTTGGAAATGATTGGATCCAAAACTGATATAATGAGGTATAAATGGAAAAGAACAAACATAGTGTTAGCACCAGAGTTTACGGCACATATTCCCTTCCACACCAATGCCCCACAGTCCCTGAAAAGCAGAGAAATAACAACTGAACGACACTACAGGGGTATAGATCCAACCAGCCATGGACTTCGCAGAGCAGACCTTACCTGCTTTCCTCTCCCACAGCAGTCCACAGAGCCCCCTCCCCCCGGTATATTGTTCCTAGGGTTGGGGTTGCCAAGTTTGAGTTGGGAAATCCCTGGAGATTTGGGGGCAGAGCCTGGGGAGGGGAGTGTTCGGGAAGGGGGCAGGGTGTAATGCCACAGGGTCCACCCTCCAAAGCAGCCATTTCCTCCAGGGGGACTGAGCACTGTGGTCTGAACAGCGATTTTAATTCCAGGAGACCTCTAAGCCCCACCTGGAGGCTGGCAGCCCTGTGACCTAGAGAGATTGGCTGACTCTCAGGAACAGCACAGAAGGCGCAGTTGCGGGCAACAGCAGGAGGGGAGAACCAGTGGAAATTGTTGGTCCATCTTCTGAATATGTAAGTGCAACTGAGTCTTTGGAACTTCACGGTTAGAATGCATTCCGCCATTAGTCTGAACCAGACTAGAGACTACAGTGTTAGAAACCTGGACTTCCTTGGAGGTTTCCCATTCAAGGGTGAACCACAGCCGACCCTGCTTAGCTTCCGAGATCTGGCAAGATCCGGTTGCCCGGGCCATCCAGTTCAGAGTCCTGAACCCCTAGGCCTCCATGTTTATTTTTCTGCCCATGAAAAATAAATGATTCCTAAAGTCGGTTTCAGAGGGTCGCTGTGTTGGTCTGCAGTAGAACAGCCAGATTCCAGTCCAGCAGCACCTTAGAACCAAAAGGATTTTCAGGGTAGAAGCTTTTGAGAGTTAAAGTTCGCTTCAGTTGATATCATCTGACTTAGGGGGCTTTGACTGACGAAGGGATATCTGACAAAGGAAACTTTGACTCTCTCGAAAGCTGAAAATCTTGTTGCTCTCTATGGTGCTTCTCAAATCTAATTTTTAAAGCCTGTTTGCACCTTGGAAACTAGCAATGCCCAGCCTCTTAAATCTTAATTATTATTTTTTTCAATTTAAAATGTAATAACAAGCCCTCTAGGAAAGGTGGTGCCTCCTAACAAAGGACACCGGCAAGCAGGCTCCTCATTTTCAGTGTTGTACTTGGGTGCAAACGTATATGCACAATTAAAGCACACGATCATAAAAGAGCTCGCATCAACACCACAAGGGCGTTTATTGCATTGGACTATCTGATCAGATTGCTGCAGGTTCTAAAAGTCTGGCACGATATCAACTCCAAAATAATTAAACTTGCTCCTTGACAATCCAGCCATTCAAATCCCCTTTCATAACCCTATCTGCCCTGAGCCAATAATGTGCTTTGTGTTGCAAAACAACCCGGGCAAAATTAACAGCAGTTATTGCAAAGACTTGCCTGAATCCCAGGAGATATCAATCTCTGGACCAACCACAGCTTCATCCCCAGGTGTCTCCTTCACAAATCGAGTCAACTGTCACAAACACCACATTGTACAGACACATTGTGACCCATTTGAATACGTTCTCTGGAGTTAAGTAAAAGAAGCTGTTTTCTTGTGACTCATTTTTGCCTGGGTTTTTGCAGTTTTCCGTAGATTAGTCACCCACCCTCCCACTGTGCATAGAATGCCAGGCACTGTGGGTCAGAGGCAGAACAAACATCTGCTTTCAATTCTAGAGACCAATTCTTTCGAGCTGATGAGACAGTACGCTCAGTTCTGCAACAAGGCTGGAGGCCCAGGGCTTTAGGTCCAAGTCTGCATGTGCATAAGGCTGCCAGCTCCGGGTGGGGAAATACCTGGAGATTTTGGGGGTGGAGCCTGAGGAGGGTGGGGTTTGGGGAGGGGAGGGGCTTCAGTGGGGTATAATGCCATAGAGTCCACCTTCCAAAGTGGCCACTTTCTCCAGGGGAACTGATCTCAACGGCCTGGAGATCCGTTGTGATCCCAAGAGATCTCCAGTTACCACCCGAGGGGCTGGCAACCCCACACATGCAGCGGAATGTGGTTGCAGAATCCCAAGAAAGTTGGAATGGCCATGAGGATTTTTAATATTCCCCCATGGAGAACCAGCATGGTGTAGTGGTCAGAGTGTTGGACTAGATAGGGTTGCCAGGTCCCCCCGGCCACTGCTGGGGGATGGGGGGCAGGTTTGCCAGATCCAGGTCAGGAAACTCTTAAGAGATTTGGGGATGGAGCCTGGGGAAAACAGGATATGTGATTTGGAGTAGGAAGACCCAGGTTCATATTTCTCTTTCAAATGCCAACAATGCTGAAGACCTTTCTCATGAGCGGATCCAATGCAATGGGGTGGGGAAACGTTTGAATGATGCCACCATGTGGGAGGGAACAATCTTGTGGGCGTGCCCCCTGTTAAATCCCCTGTTCAGTTATAAAGCAGAATATTCAGCTGCTTCTCACCCAATCTGCCTTGCAGTATAGTTGTAGGAGGACTAAAACACTTCCCCGAGTTCCTTCTCTGAGATATAAATGAGGAAAACAGGGGGAATCAATTAGCCAGGATTTGGAGAATTCAGCTGTCTTTCAAATGTAACAAGATAAGTTGCTCTATAAAGTCAAAACTTGACAAACAACCTTTTTCATTTTGTCAGTTGTACATTTGGTAAGCAGGAGAATAGCAGAGAGGAAAAAAGAGAGAAACCACAGCCAGGAAATTGTGAGTAAAAGGAAGAAACCTTTTCTTTTTTTAAAAAAGCAGCCTACTACGATTTGTTTCATGAACTGAAATATTTGAAAAGGGGCTGTATCCATTGAGTAGTTATAGTAGCTTAGTGGTACAACACAAGCTTGGCATGCAGAAGTTTCTGAGTTGAATCACTTGTACCTTCGGTTAAAAGATCTCATGCAGCAAATCTTGAGAAAAGAGATCTCTGCCCAAGCCCTTGGAGAACTGCTGCCAGGGCAAGTAGATCACATTAGGGCTATTCAACCGGGGGGGGGGGTGTCCCCAATCTTACTGAGTCTGTGAGCGATTTTGGAATTTCGAGAACAGGGAGTAGGTGACACCACAAAATGGCTGCCAAGGGGTACTGGGGCCAGTCACAGAATATTATGGGCCTGCAAGCCAAGCATCCTCCTAGGGAGGAATCTGCTGTTTCTGAATGGGTGCTCCATGTAGACCCAAAGGTGGTGCCTTCAAACCTCTTCCTGCTTTAGTGAGGTGCAGGAAGGCTGGGACTGGCTCTATGTTTCGGGGAAGAGATGCTTTCTTGAATAAACAAATGGCGCCAGCAAACCCACTGGGCGAGCACCTTGGAGCGCATGGATGCCCTGCTGAGGATCAGTGGGTGAGCTAAACCAGTGGTCTGACTTGGCATAAGGCACATTCATTAATACGTTCCACTGTGATTAGGGTTGCCAATTTTGGGTTGGGATTGGGAAATACCTGGAGATTTTAGGGGTAGAGCCTGTGGAGGGAGAGGTTTGAGGAGGGGAGGGACTTCAATGGGGTAGAATGCCACAGAGTCCAAAGCAGCCATTTTCTCCAGGGAAACTGACATTGATCACTTGGAAATCAGTTCAAATGCCAGATCTCCAGGCCCCACCTGCAGGTTGGCAACTCTAAGTACGGACATAGCAGCAACGGCTCCCGTCCCACCATTAGTCATAGTCCCTCCTGAAACCAAATTTCTGCTCTTTTACTTCCTACTCCTTCAAGTCTGTCAACTCCTTCCTGTTCAGCAACCATCTGTCAGATACAATAATTTCAAGCATTAATCCCCGCACAAGTTAACCAGTTTGTTAGATGGTGACCTGAACTCTACCAGGTTTCTCGGGGATTAGCCCTATTTAAATTGTGTTCACCTTTTAAACAGAAGCATCCTGCTGAGCCCATTTGTTTGTTTCAACAGATTGTTTTCGAGTCAGACACTGGCCTGCTGGCCTCTGTCTTCAGGACAGTCCTTGGGGAGTAAAACGGGACCAGAGGTCATTTCGGGGTCGAACGCGGGGGATCGCAGTTCCCCCGGGTGAGGTGCAGGGGGGCAGGGCACACAATGAAGCCCCGCCCCCTGCTTCCGGCCACCCCGCTTCCAGCCCTCATTCAGCCAGGAGGAGGCAGGAGAAGAGGGCGGGTAAGTTGCTTCCTCCCCGCCTCTCCCCACCCCTGCCTGCCTGGGGCCAGGGAGGGCCTTGGCGGGGCTTCCTCGCACTCCTGCCGGCCTTGCAGGTGCACCGCCGGGCCCCTGATGTCAGGGGGTGTGGCATATGCTAATGAGTTATGCTAATGAGTTCCCCTAGCTCTTTTTCTACGAAATGACCCCTGAACGGGACAGAAACCAGCCCAGCTCCTCCTTCCCAGGCAAATGAAACTGACTCATCCCCATCTCATCTATCTTACTCAAGAATACTGTTTTATCGAATATAAGTTATAGCTAAGACAAGGTTCAGAGGCACTGATCCCCCTCCCTTACTGTTACACAGTCTTGCGTTTTTCTTTGTGCAGGGGCAGTGCTATCCAGCCTTGTGGAGCCAGTGGGCAATCTGGCTAAGAAATGATACCGGGTTCCGCCCTGAACTAGGTAGCCCAGGCTAGCCCTAGAGAGCCAGTTTGGTGTAGTGGTTAGGAGTGTGGACTCTAATCTGGGAGAACCGAATTTGATTCCCCACTCCTCCACATGCAGCTGCTTGGGCCAGTCATAAGTTCTCTCAGAGCAGCTCTCTCTCTCGAGCCCCACCTACCTCACAGGGTGTCTGTTGTGGATAGGGGAAGGGAAAGGAGATTGTAAGCCGCTCTGAGACTTTTTTGGGTAGTGAAGGGCAGGGTATAAATCCAATCTCCTCCTCCTCCTCCTCCTTCTTCCTGGCTAGTACTTGGATGGGAGCCCACCAAGGAATTCCAGAAGCAGGCAATGGCAAACCTCTGGTTGTCTCTTGCCTTGAAAACCCTACAGGTATCACTGCAAATCGGCTGTGACTTGACAGCACTTTCCACCACCACAAGTGGGTGCCATAGGATTGACAGGTCCCCCGGCCACTGGTGGGGATGGGCGGTAGGGCTGACAGATCCAAGTTGGGAAACATCTGGAGATTTGTGGATGGAACCTGGGGAGGACAGGGACCTCAGTGGGGTACAGTGCCACAGAATTCACCCTCCAAAGCACCCATTTTCTCCAGGGGAACTGACCTCTGTAGTCTAGGGATGAGCTGTAATTCTGGGGGATCCCCAGGTCCCACCTGGAGGCTGGCATCTTTATGGTGCCACCACAGAATGATGGCAATAGAGACCAGGGCCAATCACAAAATGAAAACCTTGGAGCCTGGATCAGCTATTTCTCTTAGGGAAGAGATAGCTGATCCAGGCTCCAAGGTTTTCATTCACTTAGGGAAGAGATGCTCTTTGGTTTCTGTTTCCAAAGATGGAGGCCTCCCGGGACAGTTTGCCAAGGCCAGAGACATAAGAAAATCTGTATTTATGGCAAAGCTGAGGAAGTGTGATTTGCATGCCTAGGATGCGCTTCGTGCTTTGCCAGTTAGTCAACTAACAGGAAACAACACTCTTTATATTCCAGGCCCTTTGGACTTTATCTCCGATAAGCATTTAGTACATGTGGGCGCCAGGAAACACATTGGTGGGTGGGGCTCGCTGCACTCAGGCTCCTGATAACTTTAGAGGCTTGTAATCAATAACCTGCCTTCCTTTTAAGCAGGAATTCACCATGTCTCCAGTCTCCTTCCACCTGCTCCACCTGGGAGACCACAGAAGAAAAGGGAAGCCTTTGCTGCCCCTTCTCTGTGCTGCCCGTCTTCCTGTCCTGCTCCTTCTCCAGCTGCTGCTCAGGGATGCCTCTTGGCCTTTTCCATTCTGGCCTTCCCCAAGTCTGAGCTCAGCCTTGCCGCCTGACCACACCTCTCCCACTGCTGCCTGGCTTGTTCTCGGCTGTGCCGGAGCTATCTGCCTGGGTCCCAGACACCTCTCCTGGACTTCCTCATGTGGATGAGTCCGGGCCCTGGCTGTCCTCAGCTGAGTCAGGACTGAGACAACGAGAGGCTGTGGCTCAATGGTAGAGCATCTGCTTGACATGCAGAACATCCCAGGTTCAATCCCCAGTATCTCCAGTTAAAAGACATGGCAGTAGGTGATGTGAAAGACCTCTGCCTGAAACCTTGGAGAGCTGCTGCCAGTCTGAGTAGACGATACTGACTGTGATGGACCCAGGGTCTGATTCAGTACAAAGCAGTTTCATGTGTTCAACCCTTGTGTGGTGTAGTGGTTAAGAGTGTCGGACTAGTATCTGGGAGACCCAGGTTCGAATCCCCCCCTTGTGCCATGGAAGCTTGCTGGGTAACCTTGGGCCAGCCACAGTCTCTCAGCCTAACCTACCTCGCTGGGTGGTTGTGGGCAGAGAATGGTGTAAGCCACTTTGGGTCCCCACAGGGGAGCACGGCAGGGTATAAATTAATTATATAAAATAAATAATAAACCCAAGACTGCCACCTGACATCTCATGCCCATAAGCACTATTACTAGATAAGGGCTCAGTACTTTTCTTGAATAAGGACTAGGCATTAAAGCCTATTTTGCCCTGGAATGTCCTCCTTATTGGGGAGACAGTCTTACCTTTAAAGCACTCTCTGTGTACCTAAACTTGGTAGATTTCTGCTGCCACCAGGAATTAAAAATTCCAAATTTCTCTCTTTTGGTAGAATGACCTAGGGTCTGGGCACTTCAGAGGACTATGTAGCCCTGAGGAAGGACTATTCTGATTTCTGTGATAAGTTTAAACAAAAAATGATTTATTTAATAAAGAACAAAATAGGTTTCCGGTTATTTTGAACTGTTGCTGATGAAAGGAACTTGTAAATATAACTGGCAAAGCTTGGTGTCACAAAATCTCTCAAACTCCCAACACTCAGTCTAATCTCTCTCTTTCTCACCTATATAACCACACAGGCTAAACTCTTATTCACACAGAATAGACTCAAAAACTCTCATAGTCACACAGACGATGCTCTCTCTTCAAACTTCACACATAGAATCCTCTCATAGACACCCTTCCTCCCACAGTCATCAGCCAATCACATCACACTTGTCTCCCTCTTCTTACATTACTGCAGTCAAACTTAACATTTAAAGAAACACACACACACCAAAACATGAAATCATTACACATGTGAAGTAGTGTTAAAGCAATGTCTCTGAGCATGCCTAGAGAGCCTTTCCTATCCCCATAAATAACTCCTTGAGGATGAGAATTTCAGGCAGGCTTGTGTTAGAAATGAAACAATCCAAATATACAGGGATTAACAAAGCAGTCTAGGAATCCCACCAGCGTTGAACAATTTCAGGGTAGCAATAGCCCTGTAGCTGCTAGGATTTCCTCTAAGCAGGCTCTCTGAATCACAGGTTTATCCCTGCTCATCTCTCTGATTAAACTGGGATTTGGCATTCTATGAGAAAACAATCTTCTCTGAGAAGTACTCCAGTACCAGTTGCAAGTTGTTGTTGTTGTTGGCTGCTGCTAGTGGTGGTGGGGGAGGTTATTAAGAACTGTAATAATTTTGCAAACTCCAGGTGGCTGTCAGCATGTCCAGTCTCTGACGGAAGCGATTTGTAAGTACCCTAACAGAGGAAGATTTAGAGGGGGATTTAGTTAAAAGAGGATCCCGAAGCTTTGAAGAATGTCATGAAGAGATTTCCCCTTCCAAATATTCAGGGACTGTTCAAAAAAGTGTCCCCATGAGAGCTGACGATCAAGCTTTCTGCGGGATTCACTATTTTTAAGGTACACCACACCCACTGAAAATGGCTGCCCCGTTATCTGGAGTTGGCACAAAGGCATATGATCCACACCTAGGATTTCCAGGTCCCCGTAGCCATCAGCAGGGGATTAGGGGGGGGGTAGAGTTGCCAGATCCAGCTTGGGAAACTCCTGGAGATTTGGGGATGGAGTCTGGTGAGGACAGGGACCTCAGTGGGGTACAATTCCATAGAGTCCACCCTCACATCATCCATTTTCTCTGGGGGAACTGTTCTCTGTAGTCTGGAGATAAGCTGTAATTCTGGGAGATCCCCAGGTCCCACCAGGAGGCTGGCACCAAGGCTCCCACTAAGCTGTGGCGTCTTGTGAGCAAAAATTCTACTTTGTGAGCTACTGGCATTAAAGTTGCGAGCGAGCGATTCGCTACTGCATAAATCAGTTTTCTCTGGAGCCCTCCTTCCTGAGCTAAGGCAAAAATGTGTGAGCCGGAGGCTAAAAAACTGTGAGCTAGCTCACACTAACTCAGCTTAGAGGGAACACTGGCTGGCACCCCTATATCCTTGCAGCAACACTTGTAAATTTCATTCATAAAGCGGCCTTAGAAATGCGAGGGGCTGTGGCTCAGTGGTCGAGCATCTGCTTGGCATGCAGAAGGTCCCAGGTAGAGATGTAAAATTTCCGGAAATTTTGAAGCTCGGAAAAAAACCCGGGTTTTTTCGGGAAAAAATGGAAATTTT
>NW_015169201.1:722941-727227 GCF_001447785.1 Gekko japonicus
CCAAGGTCACCCATCTGGCTTCATGTGGAGGAGTGGGGAATCAAACCCAGTTCTCCAGAGTAGAATCCATCGCTCTTAACCACTACACCAAATTGGCTCGCAGGGCTTAGGAATCTGACACAGGCCACTGTGTACTGTTAACTAGGTAATTTTGCTGTGCTCCTAAATCCTTGATCTTTGTTGTTGTTTGCTTCATTCCTACCCCTTCTTTCCTCCAAAGATCAGTCTCTCCCACTATGGCACTGGCCAAGCTCACAATGCCTGGAAGTCATGGTTGACTTCTGGTGGCCCCTAGTGAGGCTTGGACATTTCAGAGAGGTGGCTTACTGTTGCCTGCCTCTGCATCCCAGCTCCGGTATTCCTTGGAGGTCTCCCTTCCACGTACTTGCCAGGGTTGCCCTGCTTAGCTTTTGAGAGCTGATGAAATTGGGCCTGCCTGGGCTATCGAGGTCAGGGCTACTCACAGTGTAATCCTTACACCCTTCTAAATCCATAGAAGTCAATGAGTTTAGAAGGGTGTAACTATGTTTAGGATTACACTGCTAGTTACTCAGCACCTGAGGATCCACAGGTGAATGTGTGAGCACACTGAAAAGCAAATAAATAAACTCTGCCTGTAGCCTTTGATTTGCAACGGCTCGTGCACACACAGGGCTCACCAAGCGATTCTGCAGTCAGAACCTAGTGACAACCGTCCCTGTGTGAACCAGCTCTGAGGCAGCCTAACCTACTGCATAGTTTGCATACAGTTCCCATGCCAAACCCTTTAGAGCTGAATACCACACCAAAAGCCAAACTGTCACCTCCCCCCGTTTCACAGCAGGATTGCCAACACGGATAACAAAGAGCCGTTGCACAGGCTGTCACCTGAAACCCTCTCTCAAGAGAAGCCATGCTGTGAAAATATTATTTCAAATTCTTCCAAGGACCTCAGGGGAACCTGTCACAGCATATGTACAATGTACACAACTGGCCTTGCATCAACCTGTCACTGACTCGACCTAGGAGGTGGCACAGTATATTCATCTCTGTGCCGTGCTCTCCGGCTTTCCGCTGAAGTCCCCGAAAGATAGTGAAGATGTCCGTTAAGAACTGGAAGACAGCCAGCTTCTCTTCATACCAGCTGCCAGACGCCGGTAATGACTTCCAGTCACGGTTGGCCTTATCTGAAGCACACCAGTCATTCAGACAGCACAGATCTTTTTATTAATGCTCCTCCTGATTGGTCAGAGGAGACATATTTTGTTGATGGATACCTCAATTAGAAAGAAACTGCCCAGATCTGTAAAACAGGCTTGATACCGCCTGTTCCCTTGTCCCTTCCTTCCTGCTGGTAATGGCTGAGGAACAGGTTGCCAACCTCCAGGTGGTGGGCTGGAGTTCTCCTGGGATTACAACTGATTTCCAGGTGATAGATATCAGTTCACCTGGAGAAAATGGAAGGTGGACATTATGGCATTATACCCCACTGAAGCCCCTCCCCTTCCCAAATTCTCCTCTTCTCAGGCTCCACCCCCAAAATCTCCAGGTATTTCCCAACCCAGAGCTGGCAACCCTACTGAGGGATTATATTGAACTAGGTTTAGTTAGCATATCAGTCTACTCAAGGGTTCGGTGATTAATTGGTGGTACAATTTTAATCAACAAGGAGATTTTTTTATCTGAAGTTAGCATGGGTGTTTATCTAAAAATGATTCCAGAGTCTTCATGTAATCAAGAATGAAAAGGAAACTGAAACCTCTTCTAAATTTGCAGCTCCTGTGATATTTCTGAAAGGTGGAAAGGTAAGGATATTTAGGTGACTGGAAAATGAATTTAAATTTAATTAACTGATTAATCTGCCTAAATTGATTCTGTGAACTTAGGCAGATCATGAGAAGGAGGGCAGGAAGGGCTGCCTCAGTGCTTAGTTCTTGTGGCCCTTTCTTACATGCCCAGGGAAATGCTGATTGCTGCTTTGGAGTCAGGCAGCAAATTTTCTCCAGGCCAGTATGGCCAGAGATCCTAGAGGTTTTTTGCCATCTTCTGGGCATGGAGCAGGGGTCACTGGCAGTGTTCCCTCTAAGCTGAGTTAGTGTGAGCTAGCTCACAGATTTTTAGCCTCCGGCTCACATATTTTTGGATCCCTTCCAACTCTATGATTCTATATTGTAATGACATACGGACAATTAACTAAAAATTCTTTGGCCTGTTGATAGCACTTCTAAATATTTATTATGGATCATTATTATTTATTTACTTCATTTATAATCTGCCCTTTTCACCAATGAGGGCCCAAAGCAGCCTTCATTTTGTCCTCCTCCATTTTCTCCTTTAATACAGCCTCATGATGTAAGTCATGCTACGAGTGTGTGACCGACCTGAGGTCACCCAACACATTTCTACAGCACAGTAGGGATGGGAATTTTAGGTCCTAGCCCAACACTCTAACCACCTCACTACTCAGATTAGGAGCAAAGTATGACAACAGCAAGGAGGACTTTTAGAGAACTGGAGTCCTTAACAGGAGGTGGCGGCGGCTACAAGCATGGGCGGCTTCAAGAGGGAATTGGGTAAACATATGGAGCAGGGGTCTATCAGTGGCTATTAGCCACAAGGTATAAATGGGAACTCTCGGTCTGGGGCAAGTGATGCACTGTATTCTTGGTGCTTGGGGAGGCAACAGTGGGAGGGCTTTTAGTGTCCTGGCCCCACTGGTGGACCTCCTGATGGCACCTGCCATTTTTGGCCACTGTGTGACAGAATGTTGGACTGGATAGGTCATTGGCCTGATCCAACATTGGCTCCTCTTATGTTCTTATATGTGTGTGGTGGTTGGAATGTCAGACTACGATATTTGGATCTTCATTCTGCCATGACACTTGCTGGATGACCTTGGACCAGTCACTTTCTATCCGCCTAAACTGCCTCACACGGTTGTTGGTGTTGGAATATGCAAGGTCTATAGTGTACCTACTTGAAGAAGATCAAAAGCACAGCCTATAGGGGACATCTGAAAGACTGCTAGTTAGTATAGCCAGATTAGGGACTTCCCAAAATCTCACATGATGTCCTTCCTGTCTCCTGATTGGCTCTTTGGAGACTTCCTGCTCCAATTGAGCCCTCCCCCTTCGTTCCTGTCTCTCACAGCAGTTAGTTAGCTGAGCCTCTCTCCTTCTCCTCTGTTCTATCATGAGTTTCTTTCTTCTTTAATAAACTGAGTTATTTTCTTTAAACAGTTGCTGTTCCATTCCTCTGCAGGTTTAAACTCTGCCAACAGTTGGGAGGTACAAAATGGAGTGAGTACCATATATGCTACCCTAGCTTCCTTAGAAGAAGGGTGGGATTGAAATGCACTAGACATATAGTCCATTATTGTGCATCCCTTGTTTCCTATGCCAAGAGGGAAACTGGCACATGCAGAGTTTGTAGAATCCAAGTCCAGGTTGATTTAAAATAAGTTTTCTTTAAAATAATTCACTTTATTTAAGAGCTGCAACCTAAAGGTCGCTTTAAAGAGTCATTTTAACTTTTCTACTTATGAACTGGAAAACTGTCGCAAGAGCAAAAAACTTAGTTTGTAGGCCTACTTCTATATTCCCGCTTAACAGAAAAGTAAACAAAGACACAAGGAGAAAAAATTAAGACTAACGTCCTAAGAAAATTAATTTAGTCATAAAATCCCCCCGGCATCCATGGGAATTACTTCCAAGGGAAACATCCATAGAAGCCGTCTGCCATTTAAAACAAAACCAAAAAAGTTCCCAGCACTGCTGACTCCATTAAAACTTTTGTGGATTTAACATGGGGATTTGCAGAGCTCATACACAGCACATATAATATGCCAATTATATTAAACCACTCAGATGTCCAGGGCTTTACTGGAATTGCATATTTTATCCCCCAAAAACGTCTTCTCCAAATATTTCTCAAATAACAAACTGCAGTTCTTATTAGTAGGGAGTGAGATGTGCCATAGAATCGCACAGTTGCCAGTTTCTCCCGTTGGGATCAGGTTGGCAGGATAATTAAAGAATTCTTGCAACATTCTCCCAAAAGCCTGACTGAATTTGGAGCACGGTTTGTTCAGTTTGTTTCCTGAGAGCCCATGATAAATTACTCCTTGTAATTAGGGTTGCTAGCAAGACTGGAGAAAAATATCCTATCCTTTTCCAGGAGGCACACTGTGTAAAACAGAATTGTTCAGGAATGCATTTTTCTAAGGGTAATAGGGATATATTATAACTGAATGGCTCAGGAAAATGCTTTAATGAAGGGTATCGCTGCATAAAACCTGACAACAATAA
>NW_015169202.1:0-18529 GCF_001447785.1 Gekko japonicus
CTCTCTTGATCAGTCTCTGCCAGTTTGGGAATCACCAAAAGAAGGGACGGGCAAGGTAAGCTAAATAGCTGCGGATCTGTGGTGGGGTACCTTCTTTGCTCACTAAAAGTCCCAGTATCAATCCCTGGCATTTCCAGGTAAAGGATCTTTCTCTGTCTTGGAGCCTGGTCAGCAGCTACCAGTCAGAGCAGACAATACTGACCTAGAGAGAACAACGGCATAAGGCAGCTTCATAGATATCCCTAAAACAAGGAATGAATGTAAGCACGTGCAGATCCATGTACTAAACGCACGGATCCAATTCCAGCTGTACCTGAAAAAGTGAGCAGTGACTCACAAAGGCTCACACCCTGAAACTAATCTTGTTACCCTTTAAGATGCTACTGGACTCCTGCTCTTTTCTACTGCTACTGATCCAATTGGGGCTTGACAGCTACATACATAAAGACATATGAAGAAGAAGAAGAAGAGATTGGATTCATACCCCGCCCTTCACTACCCAAAGGAGTCTCAGAGCGGCTTACAAACTCCTTTCCCTTCCCCTCCCCACAACAGACACCCTGTGAGGTCGGTGGGGCTGAGAGAGCTCTGACAGAAACTGCTCTTTTTTTTCCAATAACAGCTCTTATCAGAACTATGGCTTGCCCAAGGTCGTCCACCCAGGTGCAAGTGGAGGAGTGGGGAATCAAACCCGGTTCTCCCAGATTAGAGTCCGCGCACTTAACCACTACACCAGACTCTCTTATACCGAGGCAGACAGCTGGTCTGTCAAGGTCAGTCCTGACTACTCTGACTGGCAGCTGTTCTCCAGGGTCTCAAGCAGACAGGTCTTTCGCAACACCACCTAGAATGCAATCCTTTTAAATGGGAATGCTGCTGGAGACGGAACCTGCAACTTTCTGCACGTAAGGCGGGAACTCCTCCATTGAGCCATGGCCCCTTACTTTTACTCTCAACTGCCAGGAGCTGAAAAATAGCACCATCCAACGATATCAGGAAGAAAAAAAATTCACGTCAGTTACTCTAAAGCAGGGGTGCCCAACATGGTGCCCACGGCCACTTTTCTGACACCCACCAAGCATTGTTCCCTCTAAGCTGAGTTAGCATGAGCTAGCTCACAGTTTTTTAGCCTCCGGCTCACAGTTTTTTGTCTCTGCTCAGGAAGGATGGCTCCAGAGCCAACTAATTTATGCAGTAGCCACATTGCTCGCTCACAACTTCAATGCCAGTAGCTCACAAAGTAGAATGTTTGCTCACAAGACTGCATAGCTTAGAGGGAACATTAGTGTTTTTAGAAAGTGGGCAGGGCCCGGTGGGGCTTTTGCCCTGCAAAGCTTCTGATTGGCTGTGCAATTTTTTTTTAAAATATTGCTTCTGCAGAAGCTGCCCCCACAGCGCAAGGATCTTCTCTGTGGGACTGACTCCACCCACTGCAACGGCCCACCGCCCTGCGTCAGAATTCCAAAGGGGCCCACAGATGCAAAAAGGTTGGGGACCCCTGGTCTAAAGGGTAAGTAATAATGCAACCCTCCCAATAGATTTAAATACAAAGGGGTTGATCCCAAAGAACACAGACCATGAAAAACTTCACTGAGTCACCAGCCTTTTGTAAGTGCATCTTTGCTCTTGGGGCTGGGGGGGGGGGAGAACTTATTTTAAGTACGTATAATTTAAATCATTACCAATTAAGGCATGTTCTGAAACACACACTAAGAATCTCAATGGAAGAGATTATTTTTCCCCTCCGCAGTTGTTTGATGTGTCATCTTTTGAGCCCCTGGCAGTGAGCGTCAAGGTGCACTTTTCAACTTCCCCAACCTTTGATGCATTGTTAGTGAAGTTGCAACAACAAACAGCAGGTGTCTCCACTTGGCTGAACTACGGCTTTCAAGAAGGGCCCTGGCAAAGAGAGGCTTAAGGTTAGCCCTGAATCTCTTTTGTTTCTTCCTCTCCTCGGATTGGGCTACTGCACAGTTGTATAAACAGAAAAAGACAAGAGGTCTGTGTTTTTTTGTGTGTGCAAGTCCATACCAGAATCCGTCTTTATGATGTTCCTCGAGATACACAGATCAGATCAAACTGGATTGGCTGGCCCTCTTCTTACTAAAGGCATTTGGAAAACAACCGTTATGTCCCTCACAAAACTGTTTATAGGCACTGCATCAGCTCCGACTGACTAGAACGTAGTGCTTCCAAAGGAAGGGCCATGACTCAGTGGCAGAGCATCTGCTCGGCACGCAGAAGGTCCCAGGTTCAATCGCTGGCATCTCCAGCTAAAAGGATTGGGTAGTAGGTAATGTGAAATACCTCTGCCAGAGACCCTGGAGAGACACTGCCAGTCTGAGTAGACAATACTGAACTTGAAGAAGACAGAAGAGACTGGATTTATACCCTGCCCTTCACTACCCAAGGGAGTCTCGGAGCTGCTTACAAACTCCTTCCCCTCCCCCAGGGCTATTTTTGGGCAGGAACGCACAGGAACGGAGTTCCGGTTGGCTCCTGAGTTGGCCACGCCCAGCAGGAGCTCATTAGCATAACAGGCCACACCCAACAGCAGAAACTCATTAGAATTGGCTACATTAGGGGTGTGTGGCCTAACATGCAAAGGGTTCCTGCTACGAAAAAAGCCCTGGGTTTTGACAACAAACAAGGTAAACAGAATAAGAAATAAAAGGTGGGTGTGGCTGAATGACCACACTTCTGGTAACATGGGGGTGCGGCCTAGTATGCTAATGAGCTGTGTTATCAGTGGTGTGGCCTAATATACTAATGAGTTCCTGCTGTTGGGTATGGCCTATTATGCTAATGAGTTCCTGCTGGGCTTTTTCTACAAAAAGAGCCCTGCACCACAACAGACACCCTGTGAGGTGGGTGGGGCTGAGAGAGCTCTGACCGAAACTGCTCTTTTTCAAGAACAGCTCTTATCAGAGCTACAGCTTGCCCAAGGTCATCCAGCAGGTGCAAGCGGAGGAGTGGGGAATCAAACCCGGTTCTCCCAGATTAGAGTCCGCGCACTTAGTCACTATACCAAATTGGCTTGATGGGCTAGTGGTCTGATTCAGTAGAAGGCAGCTTCACAGGTTCTTGCTGATCTGCATATTCAGAATAATCAGGCGGGAAGAGCCTTGTTTGGACTGCACCAATTGACTAGGCTTGTGTATTTATGTTGTTCATCACTGTCTAATGGGGGAAAAAAGAGTAAAAGAAAGACAGGACACAAGGAGCAGGGTTTGGCTCCTGGTCTTTTCTCCTTGCTGGGCTAATTTTCTCAGGGCCACAAGTGTTTTCAATAGGGTTGCCAAGTCGAATCTCCTTACCGGCGGGGGGGGGTCGCTGGGCTCCGGGAGCACGTCCCGGAAGTGACACGCGACGTCGATCACGTTGGGGGCGTGGCCCCGATCGTCGGAGGGAAAACCATAGAGTTTTCCCTCCGAACGTGCACGCCAGGGTGGGGTTTCCCCCGGGGCCCGATTCGGCGGCGGCGGAAATTGGGCCTCCAAAGCAGGGGTTTACCCGCCCCCTGCCCCCACTTGGCAGCCCTAGTTTTTAATGGGGCAATCTGAACCGGTACAGTCCAAACAGAGCTGTACAGTATAAGGACAGAAGACCAGACCTGCTAGATCAGACGGAGAAGCCAGCTTCTTGCTTCTCACAATGGCCACCCACAGAATGTGTGGATCAGCTCTCAAAAATGGCCGTGACCCAGAGCTTCCCCTCTGAACTGGGCCCAAGTGCACTAAAGCACAATGCACAGTAAGAACAAACCCTTTTGCCGTGCCCCAGGATGCACGGTGCCCACTTGGGGCACAGATACATCTTTTCCCCATCCCTTCCAATAGAGCTTGACACTGGCAAAGTGAATCTGTTCAGCAGATACTTGTGTGGAGCAGTGAGCAAGCCGTTTACTATTCCACGTGACTATCAGGACCGATGAACGCCGGCTTCCAAGGCAAGGGCCACATCAGTTCTGAGTTCCATACAGCACCTAGCACACTGCTGGCATTCAGCACGCAGGGGTGGTGGAAAGTACTGTCAAGTCCCAGCCAAGGCCCCCTCTGACCTGTGGAGTCTCGTGAGCAAAAACTCTACTTGGTGAGCTACTGGCATTAAAGGTGTGAGCGAGCGATTTGGCTACGGCGTAAACTACTTTGCTCTGGAGCCCTCCTTCCTGAGCGAAGACAAAAATGTGTGAGCCGGAGGCTAAAAAAACCTGTGAGCTAGCTCACACTCACTCAGCTTAGAGGGAACACTGGTCACAGCCGACCTATGGAGGCCTGGCAGGGTTTTCAAGGCAAGAGACGAGCAGAGGTGGGTTTGCCACTGCCCGCCTCTGTATAGCGACCCCGGACTTCCTTGGCGGTCTCCCATTCACGTCCTAAGTAGGGGCCGGCCGTGCTGAGCTTCTGAGACCTGACTAGATCAGGCATCCAGGTCAGGTCTCAGCAAGCATTAAGGGGCGTTTTTAACCTGTTCTAGGTTTAGCTGCCATAAGGCACATATTTGACTCTCCTCAGACTTTAGCAAACTTTATTGTCCAGGTATTAATTTTTTTTTCAAATGTTTCTATCCTGAATGCAACCTTTCAACACATAGACTAAAATTAACTGTGTCCTGTCCAGTGCAAGCTGTGCTAGCCAGCACTTTCTAGGTGTGAGTCAACGGCACGACTACTGAGGAAAGCTTAAATCATCTTTATTCAACTTCACACGCATTAGAAGATCATTTACTCACAATAGCTGGGTGGGAAGTTACATCTTGTGATCTAGGTTAGTTCAATAGCTGCGGTGAGAAAGAGATGGGCTTCCCCTCTCCTTGCCGTAAGGGTTGATGAACAAACGGAAAAGATCCATAAAGTCGGGAAATTGCTCTTAATGAGCCAGTCAGAGGGAAGCTTCTGGGACCCCTAACTGCAAACTACAATTCCCAGGAGCAACAAGTCTTAAAGATACAGCACAGTTTTACTAAACTACAGATAACGCTGACTGGGGCAGCACAAACTGTAAAAACAAAAAGACCCTCCCAAACAAATAAACAATGGTCACACAACGATGCAACACTGCTGCATTAGGAAGTACTCCTGGATCCTGCATGCCAGATTAGACTTTAGCATATCGGAATCCGCAGCTCAGGAAACCCAGCTCATGACACTTTGCCAGCCAGGTGGGCTTGGGAGCACATCCTGCAGGCCAGAGGTAAGGGGCCAGACCCAAGCGACACTGACCCGAATGTCGCATTGTGGTTAAACTGGAGCCCAGCGCCAGCAAAAGAGGCACGAGGTTTTCACTGCATGGGCCAGATGGCCGGGGCACCGCTTACCTGGCACCAAACATGCCTTGCTAACCCAAGCGTGCAAAAGTATTTGCAAGAAACGGCGCGTGCCGGTCCAAAATGGAACAGATTGTGGCAGCGACATCTTGTATACATATGCTTTTAGAAATACCAATTGGCATCTAGATTAACTTTCTAAATTGTTTCAGGGAGAGAAAGAGAGATGCAGGGGGGGGGGAAGCTCAGCTGGCATGAGATCTTTGCTGCTTCAGCATCTGTTGCTAATTCTATGTTTGTTTATACAGGATCCCCTCCCCCCTCCCTAATTTAACATGTTAAAAAGCAAAAAAAAAAAAAAAAAAGGATTTGGTCTTGTCCAGCCAGCTTCAATTACAAAGAAGTTGCAGATTCTGAAGGGGGGAGAAGTCCCAGAAGGCCACTGACAAGAACCCAAGGAACAACGACCAAACAGCAATAAACACGACCACTAGATGGGATGACACAGACCTTTTCCACACTTTTTTGTTGTTGTTGGTTCCGACCCCACACCGCTTTGGTATATCCCCTGGTTTCTGCATGCATTTTTATGCCTTTAGTTTTCACTTCTTTTTTTGTTCTTCCCCATTTTTACACACACACCCCAGTTCTTTTGAGAGCGCTTGTAAATTGTGTCTGATTTACAGTGACCTCGTAGGGTTTTCACGGGAAGGGATGAGCAGGGGTCGTTTGCCATTGCCTGCCTCTGCATAGCAACCCTGGACTTCCTTGGGGGTCTCCCATCCAAGTCCTAACCAGGGCCGACCCTGCTTAGCTCCCGAGATCTGACAAGATCGGGCTAGCCAGGGCCATCCAGAGCGGGGCAGCTTCCAGATTAGCAACCCCCTAAGTACTAAGGGTGGTGGCAGCACCTACTGTAGTTGTTCTGCCTTGAAAGGGAAATGGGAGTGTTGGGAGGGAGTGCCGGGGTGGGTGGGTGGGAGAGCACAGGTCTGTCTGCTCCCCCAAGGAGGGGCCCTCAGCCAATCCCCCGACTCCAACCAGCTTCCACAACATATACACATACCCCAGCTCAATGAGAATGTCACATGCAAACAGGTACTGTGAATGCCATTCCGGGTCTGATTCAGAAGTTGGGGCAGCACACAAGTAGCCTCAGTTAGTTGAGCTATGTAGTCCTAAGCAGTCTTACAACCTTCTAAGTGCATTTTAACCAATGGGCTTCAAAGGTGAAACTCTGCTTAGGATGGCACTGGAGCGTGCTGAACAGCTGTTAAGAAAGGGGGCAACAAGGGGACATCATCGAGCCTCATCTTGCTCCCCTTGCATGACGGCCATTTTCTACAGTTGCTTACATGGGTAGGTCAACACGGGGTGGTGGGAAATGCCACCAAGTCACAGTCAACGTATGGTGGCCCCTCATTGGATTTTCAAGGCAAGAGGCAAACAGAGGTGGGTTTGCCATTGCCTGCCTCTGCATAGCAACCCTGGACCTCCTTGGTGGTCTCCCATCCAGGTACTGACCAGGCCTGACCCTCCAGGCTTCCAAGATCTGACAAGTTCGGGCTGACTTGGGCCACCCAGGTCAGGGCAAGTCAAAGTACCATCGAGAAACAGCTTGATAGTAACAATAACTGTACTTTTTGATGACATTCCTGGCTGGGGAGGGGGGAGGGGATCCGGAGCTTGGAGCAGTTGGGCCTGAAATGCTGCATAAATAGCAGTGACGGAGCTATTTTATCAATTCCATTTGCACCGCTCGGCCCAAAATAGCACACGACTAATTCATGTGTGATAGCTGCTGTTGGGGTGGCATTTAAAAGACTGCTATTTTAGCAATTAACCTTTTAAATGAAAAGTTCATTATTCTCTCTATGAATATACTTGTTTAAATGTCTCCGCTTTTCCACAAAGCTGTTGCCATTTAGAAGCCTTTTTTTTTTTAAAAAAAAGTTCAATTACTTTCTATTGAATTCTCATTACTCAGTTGGTTTATTTACTTACTTCACTTGTGGTCCACCTTCCTCACTGAAGGCTCAAGGCAGATCTCATTAGTGTTTGGGGGGGGGGGGCTTCCTGACAGTATCAGGCAGGTTTGGTGTCGTGGTTAAGTGTGCGGACTCTAATCTGGGAGAACCGGGTTTGATTCCCCACTCCTCCACTAGCACCTGCTGGTGTGACCTTGGGTCAGTCACAAGCTCTGGCACAGCTGTTCTTGGAAAAGAGGAGTTTGTGTCAGAGCTCTCTCAGCCCCACCCACCTCACGGGGTGTCTGTTGTGGGGAGGGGAAGGGAAAGGAGTTTGTAAGCCACTCTGAGACTCCAAGTAAAGGGCGGGGTATAAATCCAATCTCTTCTTCTCTTCTTCTTCCACTAGGTGGGAGGCACAATAAAGAACAGAGGGCAACAGTGGGAGGGCTTCTAATGTCCTGGCCCCACTGGTGGACCTCCTGATGGCACCTGGTATTTCTGGCCACTGTGTGACACAGAGTGTTGGACTGGATGGGCCATTGGCCTGATCCAACATTTGGCTTCTCTTATGTTCTTATGAATAAGCATATGGAGCAGAGGTCCATCAGTGGCTCTTAGCCACAAGGTATAGATAGGAACTCTCAGGCTGGGGCAAGGGATGCTCTGTATTCTTGGTGCTTGGGGGGGGTCAACAGTGGGAGGGCTTCTAGTGTCCTGGCCCCACTGGTGGACCTCCTAATGGCACCTGGTATTTTTGGCCGCTGTGTGACAGAGTGTTGGACTGGATGGGCCTTTGGCCTGATCCAACACTGGCTTCTTTAATGTTCTTAAAGGATCAGTGCAGGCAGCTGTTCCTCACCAGTTTGCATGGTGGCACCTTCAGAAGGATTTCCTCTGAGTTAAGGGATTGCAGTGGAGGACACATGGGGAAAGTGGGTCCTAGGCCATGAAGGGCTTTGTACATGATGACCAGTACCCTGAATTGAACCCGGAAATGAACTAGTAACCCACAGATAGACTGCAAAATAGGGGTCACAAGCATACTGAACCTAGCCTCCGATAGTATTCGTGCTGTGCCATTCTGTATCAGCTGAAGCTTCTGAACTGCCTTCAAGGGTGGTCCCATGTAAAGTGCCTTGCAACAGTCTAGCCTCAAGTTTACTGTGGCACGGATTCACATGGCTGGATCAGCTGGGTCAAGGTAGGAAGCCAGCCTTTGTGCTAAATGGAGATGGGCAGAAAGCATTTTCCACAGATGCACTAACTTGCTTCGGCAATAATAATGCTATATCCAGCCCAACTACCAGTCTTTCTATTGTTGAGAATGTAGGAAGCACAATACTCTCCAAGGCCTCAGTCTTACTGACCAGCATCACATCCATCTCATCAGGGTTCAGTTTCAAAATAAACTCCCACTGGAATCGGGGGAACTCTGGTTCTGACCCAACAAAGCACATACCAAATGGGAGGGCAAAGTAAAGGAGTCTGCAAGAGAACCTACAAAACTGTCATCTGGGCAAGCTCACCAGTGATCCAACTCTATGATTCTATGATCTCTTTCCTCAAGAGAAACACATTACCGCTTTCCCTAGTGTTAGGGAGCCACCTGTGTCTTTGTAGTCCACCAGTCCCCATCCTCATCAAAGACCTAGTTGCATGGTCAACTACCAACGGACCGCAAAAAGGGCACCAGCTTGCATACTCAACAGACCTGGAAGCAAAAGGTCAAGAATGAATGTTGGCCCTGCAGAGCAGAGCAACAGCCGCAATTTCAGAACCTGCTTACCTGAAGCCAGGTTTTCCAACCACATTCCTTCCATTGGTTGGGCGTTTTGAAGTTGCTGAGATAACGCCTTGACTGTGAGCTGTACCCTGCCACTCCACTCAGCAAAGGTTGGAGCCTTCATCCAGATTAAATGGCTGAGAGCTACAAGCGTTGGAAGGCGGTTCCTTAGCCCGGAGAAAGTCTTCAGACTTTTTCTGAGTGGAGCAGCAGGAGGCAGGTCATTGTTTCCTGAACTTTTGGTCCTTGGATAAGAGTTTTATTCTGCATTAAAATCAGAAGCATGCTTCAGTGTACAATCTTGTTATGTTCCTGAAGACTCCCAAAGCAAAGGGCAGGCATCCTTCTTCAGCTGAAGAATGGTGCCCCATAGGGGTCGTTTCGTAGAAAAAGAGCTAGGGGAACTCATTAGCATAACTCATTAGCATATGCCACACCCCCTGCCATCACTGGAAGTGTGTCATAAGGCCACACCCACCACTCAGTTAGTCTTAGTCTTAAAGGTTAGTCTTAAAGGTGCTATTTGTTAGTCTTAAAGGTGCTATTTGAACTCTTGGACTATTTTGCAGCAACAGACTAACACAGCTACCTCGGGAAGCTTCTGGATGGGGCTGGGAGTCCTTGCGGAGGCCACGTGGAGTAGCCTCGGCCAGGCAGAGGGGGAGGATGCCAACTTACCCTCCTGCTTCTTCCTCCTTCTGCAACAGAATGAGGCTGGAAGCAAGGGGCGGCCGGAAGAAGGGGCGGGGCTTTGTTGTGTGCCCCGCCCCCCTGCACCTCACCTGGGGGAACTGCGATCCCCCACGATCCCCCCCAAATTGACCTCTGGTGCCCCATTCAGGTAGTGGCTCAGAGATGGGCTACTATGCCTTCGGAGCAACAGCAATACTCCTAGGAGTCTTCCGGATGGGCTGTAACCGGGATCCCATGCATCCTTCTGTCACCCTACAAGATGATGTTACTCGTCATCAGTCCAGTGTTGGGTGTGTTAAGTGCTCTATGGCAGGGATTCCCAATATGATGCTCGTGTGCCAACACCTTTCCTGGTACCCACCAAGTGTTTTAAAAAGTGGGCAGGACCAGGTGGAGCTTTTGCCTAGCAAGGCTTCTGAATGGTCACTGGAGATTTGATTGGCTGGTGCTGATTTTTAAAAACATTGTTGGGGCAGCAGCCGCCGCCACAGCACGAGGGTCTTCACTGGCCAACTGTGGCAATCCCTTCGTGGCTGGTTCCACCTCCTGCGTTTCGTGGCTGTACCCTCTCTGCTGTGAGAGAATCCCAAAGGCGCCCACAGCCTTAAACGTTTGGGCACCCCTGCTCTATGGGGCGTCCCCACTCCAAGGAGCAGAGAGTGGTGGATGCAAACACCACACTTGCTTTACATTTAAGTGCACGTGTCAGGTCCTCCTCTCGGGGCAAATGAGCGCGCCCACAGGCTGGAAATCCCAGCGCTACGTGAAGTGATTTGAACATTTTGAAATGCACCATAGAAATACTATTATTATTCTAGCTGATTGGCCTTTTGGCTGTGATAAAAAAAAGGGAGAGGAGGGAGGCAAGGAAACCCTCGGCGGTGCATACATCCTCACAGCTAGGTGATGAAAGGGAGTGGTTCAATAATGCATTAAGTCCTTTCGTGCAAATTGCCTCTTACAGAGAGCTAATAAATGATTCCCTGTTAAGATTTTGTTATTGCTGTTTCTGTTTTCCATCCATTCTTGGATGTCTCCCCCCCTTCAAGGATAGCGTCCGAGGGTTTAATATTTACCTTTGTCACTAACTCCCTGTGGAATGATTTCCATAAAGTGCTTTCCCCCCTTTGTTTTTAATGTACTAGCATATCATTAAAACGAACCGCTTGAGGTAAAATGGTTTCATTTAGATGGACGCGGAACTAATAGGGCATACTTGGATAATTATAATCTGTCGCATTTTTATAATTCTCAAAGTACGGATTGTATCAGAAAGCAGTATTTAAGAAAGACAAATACGCTTATTTTGATTCGCTGCTTTGGCATTTCCAGCTCTATACATTTGCCTGTTTGTAAACTATATGTGCCAGGACTGCATATAGAAGACTCCACTGTGCTCATTTCGGCAGAATGGTGTGTAAGAACATAAGAACATAAGAGATGCCAATGTTGGATCAGGCCAAAGGCCCATCCAGTCCAACACTCTGTATCACACAGTGGCCAGAAATACCAGTGCCATCAGGAGGTCCACCAGTGGGGCCAGGACATTAGAAGCCATCCCACTGTTGACCCTCCCAAGCACCAAGAAGACAGAGCATCACTTGCCCCAGAGTCCCTATCTATACCTTGTGGCTAATAGCCACTGATGGACCTCTGCTCCATATGCTTATCTAATTCCCTCTTGAAGCCGTCCATGCTTGTAGCCGCCACCACTTCCTGTGGCAGTCAATTCCAAGTGTTAATCACTCTTTGGGTGAAGAAGTACTTCCTTTTATCTGTTCTAACCCGACCGCTCAGCAGTTTCATGGAGTGCCCACGAGTTCTTGTATTGTGAGAAAGGGAGAAAAGTACCTTTCTCTACCTGCTCTTTCCCATGCATAATCTTATAAACCTCAGTCATGTCTCCCCTCAGTCTTCATTTCTCCAAGCTAAAGAGCCCTAAGCACCTTAACCTTTCCTCATAGGGAAAGTGTTCCAACCCTTTTATCACTCGAGTTGCCCTTTTCTGCACTTTTTCCAAAGCTATAATATCCTTTTTAAGGTGTGGTGACCAGAATTGCACACAGTATTCCAGTATTGTAGTGGATAATGTTGCGGACTTGAGAGATGGGTGTTCAAATCCCCAGCCAGACATGAACCTTGCTAGGCACCTTGGGCCAGCCACACTTTCTCCAGCTATCCTACCTCATGACCTCTGCTGTGGGGACCAAATGTGATCCACTCACGTATGAGCTCCTTGGAGGATACAAACATGACATAATAAAATTGGAACTGAATAGGTACTTAGAAGGCCAGCCATTTTAGGTGCCCACTAGAAACTGCAGCTCATTTTAGCTGGTCTTTACAAAAGCTTCTTGCCCTCATTTTGACTATAGGTTGGGCCTTGTGTGGCCAGAACACCTGCTTCTGGGATTTTGGAGTTCTATCTGGACTTTGTCTCTTCAGCCTGGCCAGGTAACATCTGGGCCAGAGGACCAGAGGTCATTTCGGGGGGGAACGCGGGGGAACGCAGTTTCCCCCAGGTGAGGTGCAGGGGGCGGGGCACATGATGAAGCCCCACCCCCTGCTTCCGGCCGCCCCGCTTCCAGACCTCATTCAGCCAGGAGGAGGCAGGAGAACAGGGAGGGTAAGTTGCTTCCTCCCCGACTCTCCCCACCCCTGCCTGCCTGGGGCCAGGGAGGGCCTTGGTGGGGCTTCCTCGCACTCCCGCTGGCCTTGCAGGTCCACCGCCGGGCCCCTGATGTCAGGGGGTGTGGCATATGCTAATGACTTATGCTAATGAGTTCCCCTAGCTCTTTTTCTACGAAATGACCCCTGCAGAGGACTAAAGCCCGAGTAAAGTCTTTTAGGATAGCTGTCTGGTTTTTATTATTTTCTTCCCTGTTTCGCACTGCTTCTATGTTTGTATACTTTTGTACATTTCTTTTAATAAACCTTATTAATTATACTCCTGTGGTGTTATTTGGATTTTGTGGCTTCAGTCTAAACCCAGTACCCTTTCCTATTTTGACTACAGCTACCAAAGTAATTGTGGAACTCAACTTGCAAGTATCCTACATTACTGGGCTGACTTCTTAATTAACACCCAGTGGGACTGGAGACTTGGTCTCTCAGCTGAGCGTTAGCTTAGTGGGGCTGGTGGTGGCTTGTTACCCTAAGGCAGTGTGGATTCACTCCCTAGAATTGTGAGTTTTAGGCCCAATCTGCATTTAGCATTTGCTCAGTTGTTTTACCAAACCCACAGGTAGGGAAAAATCTCCACTGAAACAAACCCCTTCCGCTGCGGCCTCCCCTATTGCTTCTCTGTTGGACAGGGGACCCCCAAGAACATGATGGGGGGGGAGTCGGAGGGCTGTCACTGTCTGCAATGCTCCTTGTGGGCAAACTGAGGTGATTGGAAGAGAAACTTAATTTGACAAGGAACAGAATAGGAATTTCAAACAAAGGAAGCCGGAATTCTAACTGCAATTTTTCAGAGCAACCCTGGTATAGATGCAGGGGTCATTTCCTGCAGGAGCACACAGGAGCGGAGCTCTGGCAGTAAAGAGCCCAGGGGGCGGACACATGCAACAAGCCCCACCCCCTGCTCCCAGCAGCCCCGGGCCACAAGGAGCAAGAAGCAGCCAGGTAAGTTGCAGTGGGTGTTGCCTTCTGACACACTTCCGGTGATGTCAGAGGGTGTGGCATATGCAAATAAGTTATGCTAATGAGTTATGCTAATGAGCTCCTGCACCTCTTTTTCTACGAAATGACCCCTGTGTAGATGCATCCCTAAGAACAAATACTTGTATCAAAGAGATTTTCCCCCTAATGTTGCATCTTATAATATTCCTAATCTTCCATCCGTTCCGTTTTAAATCACTAAACTACAATAAAGAGGCCCTCTGTGCAATATGTTGGTCCGGTACAACCTAACAGTCATAAAAATGACTGATTGCCTGGTACCAACAGAAAGTGGAGTAAAGAACAAATAAGCAAGTGTCAAAAAAACTATGTACTGCCTCCTGAACTGGGTTGATTTGAATAAATCTATGATAAATGACTTAAAATCAATTAAGGACAAATAATACATGTGTAATCAGGCAGGATGGAAAGTCTGAGAAAAAGCTTCATAAGGAATTCCTGTAAATACTATCAGATTCAATACTTGGCTGTGATCATAGACAGCAACTATCTCTCCAAGCTGAGATGGGCTATCTAGCAGTACAAAGCCTCTTGGGGAAATAACAGTGAACATCACACACCGCATAGGAAAATGGCAACAGTCCATGTAAGAAAAACACCTACCCTTTAGTCCTTATTGGATCGCATATGTCCAGCTCAATACATTTTTTACAGGCTTGGCCTTAGATGTTCTTCTGGGTTTTGGCTTGTGTGACAAATTCATCCAGCGCAGATTTGTGTGGGTAAAGCCATTTTATCCAATGCTTTTTGTTCAACAAGTAGTGGGTTTCAAAGCAAATGTGATGCTCAGGTTATCCTTTCCACATTTTACTCCCAATCATGACAGGCAGGGGTGCCGTGTAGGCTATTTTTTCATTCATGCAGGTACCTCCTACTGGTTTTATTGAAGACTCAGCTAGTTGTGACTGCTTTTCAGGAGTTTTATTACTGCTTATGCTTTCAGTGTTTATTGCTGTTTTAAATTATTTGCCTTCTGAAGGTTTTCAGGTTGCTGACTTGATTATATTTATTTATTAAGACTATTTTTAACAGTGGTCACATAGGATTGAGAACACAGGATATACGTTTTGCAAACAGATACGTGTTCAAGGAAAGACGATTCCAACTTGTATTAGGGTTTTGAGAGGACGGAAGAGGGGGAACCTGCTCCCCTCCTTCAACTAAAAAAAATGGCATCTTCTACACTTCCCCGTTTACATCTGAAAACACTTATAGGACAAGACATTTATTTACTTACTTCATTCATACCCCATCTCTCTCTCCAATGGAGAACTAAAGCAGTTTATAGCATTCTCCTGTCCATCACAACATCACTGTGAGGTAGGATAGGCTGAAAAATATGACTGGCCTACAGTCACCCAGCAAGGTTCCACAGCAGAATGGAGATTTGAAGCTGGATATCCCACATCCTAGTTAGACACTGACCATTACATTACCCCATCTCTGTCTATATCATTATTCCTTCCAGCAGACTTCATGGTTGAATGCCTCTCTCAAAAGCAGACAAGGTTCAGGGTTTCTTGATACTTGGGGTACTCCCTATGTACGCAGAAAAGTAAGCAGAATGGAACCCATCACTTCAATGGCTTGATAAACACTACAGTGACCTCATAAAACCCCCAAGGGAAACTGGCCTACTCAAACTGCAGCAATTATAGCATCCTGGAGAAAGAGATTTGGGGTTTATTTTCCCTCCAGCTCTGTCATTCCTTGCAGCCACTGAGTTTGTTCCCTATAATACCATCATATCAGTAGGTCAGAGAAATGGGGCTACCCAAAGATACCATACGGATTTGTGAATACCCAGGGGACTCCCCAGCTGTGCAGATCAGTAATACTTTGTACATTTAAAAAGAAACACCCCCCCATACTAGGCATACAAAGTACCCTCTAGAAAAATTCAGGTGGGTAGACATGCTGGTCTGAAGCAGAACAAATTTTGAGTCCAGTGGCACCTCTAAGACCAATAAAATTTTATTCAAAGTGTAAGCTTTCATGTGCAAAGCACACTTATTCAGACAAATGGAACAAAATCTTCTCATGCATGATATGAGGACAGTCAGACATCATCTAAATGAGGGGAAAGGACAAGAAAGGGGGATAAATCGGTCTGCTCAGTCCCCTAAAGGGTTAAAATACATTAGTGGATGGCATTTTCTAGTCATTTACCTTTCCATTGCAATTCTTTGCAGGCCCCCAATTGTTTTATTAGGCATATCAACTATATACATATAATAAGGTTGCTTCCCATCAAAACATTCACATGTGTGGGGTAGGGGTATGCATTCAGTATTTACCGAGCCAACTAAATACCCAAATAATGCCTTTTCAGCATTGTTTGGGTATTTATCAAGCCAAATACCAAATCAGAGCATTTATTCAGTAGCCGAATAGATATTCCCGAATACTATTCGACTATTATTCGGCTCCATTATACCTTATGGGGCCATTATAGTCAATGGCAAATCTCTTAGGATATATTCAGTCGGCTGGAGGGAGAGGTTGAGCTAGAGCCTTTCCCCAAAAGGACCCCCAAGTTTCAAAAAGATTGGACCTGGGTGTCCAATTCTATGGGCACCCAAAGAGGGTACCCCCATCCTCCATTGTTTCCAATGGGGGGAAATAGCAAGGCAATACAAGCCCAGCAGAATGTCCCAGAGAATCTCTGCAGTAAAAAGTGAAGTATGGGGGGGGGGATATTTTCAAGGCTAGCAGCGTAACCAGTGCATTGTGACCAGCAGAACAGTGCCACTGTGGCAGTACCAAAACCCAAGAGGACTAAAGTCAAATCTGAGAATCTCTGCAGTAGAAATTGCTACTGGACACTAGCAAGTTGGCACTGGGTTCTGCAGCTGAGCAGCCACTACTGCACTGATTCTGCTGTCCTGCAGCCCCCTCCCCTTTGCTTGGATTGTGATTCTGTGCTTGACATCAGTCCTCTTGAGCTGACATTTGCCACAATGCCACAGGGTGCTGCTGGTGGGCATTAGTAGGTTGGCACTGGGTTCTGTAGTTGGGCAGCCACTAGTGCACTGGTTCTGCTGTCCTGCAACTCCCCTCCCCCTTGCTTGGATTCTGTGCTTGAAATCAGTCCTGTTGAGCTGGCCTGGCAGTTGGCCACAATGGCACTGGGTTCTGCTGCTGAGCTCTAGTAGGTTGGCACTGAGTTCTGCTGTGCTTGCAGAAATGCCCCCCTTCTTCAGAGGTTCTCAGATCTGACCTTAGTCCTGTTTGGGTTTTTTTTATTGCCTTTACTGTTTTTGCAACCAGAGTCATAAACAGCAAGCCCTCATTACACAGTAAACCTTGTTCCACAGGAAAACAAGGAAGAATTCAAAGGTTGCAACTGCAAATGTTGTCCTGTGATTTGACAACAGCTGCTAGAAATTCTGCTACACACACAGAGTAGCTTGTTTGTGCTCATCTCTAAGTAACCAGGATGATTTTACTTCTGGAGAGAGGAAGTCCTGGTTAAATAGAGGGGAGATCCGTTCATCCCTTAGAACTAAAAATTTGGGACAATCAAGCAAAATATGATCCATAGAGTCAATTTTACCGCTGCCACAATTACAGAGACGATCTGAGTACGAAATCCCATTAAATCTTCTTGACATCACAGCTGAAGGTAGGGCATTCAGGCACGCTAGCATGAATGCCCTTCTATATTTTGAAAGAATTATCTCAGTTAAGTAGTTTGGCATTGTTGTTAAAGGCTGAATGCCTATCAAAAAGGTTGAACACATTCTGCAGGCTATAATTGATGTGCTCTCCTAGTCCAAGTCTCTCAAACATCTTCTGATGAGCTGTGACAGTTCTTGTCCACTCATGACTTCTATCACATCATGGGTGATACCCAGGCATAAATAGTTCATGGTCCAGTAATCTGTCCCAATCACTTGTGTAGTGGTCCAGCTTAACTAGTTCAAGGAGGCTTAGATCTGGGTTTGATTTTAGAATCCTAATTTTCAAACTGAATGCTGTTCCCCAGGCCTTTGCTTCATAGGACATCTCCCCAACTTTGGCTCTCAGGGCTGTTCCAGACACACACACTGAGGTGTTCCCAGAAAATTGCACAGGAATCTTAATAGAGGCCTGTCAATATTGTCTGTTACTGCACTGATCCAGTCCCTGGCGGCATACAGCATCTGTCCCCTGGTCCAATCTTTTTGAAACTTGGTGGTCCTTTTGCGGAGAGGCTCCCGCAGCTACACTGCCTCTAGCTGAAACCTTCTCCCCTCCAGCCCACTGAATATACTCTAAAAGATTTGCCATTGAGCAGAATGGCCCCATAGGGTATAACGGAGTCAAATAAATTTGGTATTACTCAATATTTCCCGAATATGAATACAGTGCCAAGACTGGTAATTGGGAATTCTGAAAAAAAACAAACCCTATTTTTTCCTTGCACACCCTTAGAGTAGGGGATTGGGGATGGTTGTTTATTCTCCCTGCTTCCAACTCTCCTCTCTTGCTATGGCAAAGAGGAGGACAGAATAAAAAAACATATAACCCAGGGCTATTTTTGTGCAGGAACGCACAGGAACGGAGTTCCGGCTAGCTTCAGAGCTGGCCATGCCCACTACAGCCAAAACCTCTGCGTGCGTGGCTACAGAGGGAAGGCCTGGAGAGCGACCCCCCCCAGCGACTCCAAGGTGGGCGGGCCAGGGCCCCCCCTGGAAGGATCAGGGAGGCATTTAAATGTGCCTTCCCCAGCCTATCCAAGGGCCGGGCACCCGGGCAAGCCAAGGGAAGGCATGGGGTGTGGCCTAATATGCTAATGAGCTGCACTGTCAGGGTGTGGCCTAATATGCTAATGAGCTGCACTGTCAGGGTGTGGCCTAATATGCTAATGAGCTGCACTGTCAGGGTGTGGCCTAATATGCTAATGAGCTGCACTGTCAGGGTGTGGCCTAATATGCTAATGAGCTGCACTGTCAGGGTGTGGCCTAATATGCTAATGAGTTCCTGCTCTTGGGTGTGGCTTATTATGCTAATGAGTTCCTGCTGGGCTTTTTCTACAAAAAAAGCCCTGCATATCTCTCCCCTCAGTGCCTGTTGGGAGTGGGTGGTGGGGGAGGGGAAGGGAGTGGGCGACCGGAGGCTTCTGCCTCCTGTCTCCGGTCCTGGAGTGGGG
>NW_015169202.1:18913-25675 GCF_001447785.1 Gekko japonicus
CCTGCCCAATGCTGCCCTCTACAGAATCCACCCCCAAAACCTCCAGGTATTTCCCTCCTTAGAGCTGGCAACCCTACATTCCCCTCAGTGCCTGTTGGTAGGCAACTAAGCTTGGTCCTGTCACCTACTTTGGCCTTTGGGAGAAAACACATTGGGGCCAATCCTGATAGGGTTGCCAACTCCAGATGGGAAATTCCTGGAGACTTGAGGGATGGAGCCTGAAGAGGGTGAGGTTTGAGGAGGGGTGGGACCTCAGACAGGAAAACTGCCATAGACTCCACCCTCCAAACCAGCCATTTTGTCCTGGGTAACAATTGTTGCCAATCTCCAGGTGAGGGCTGGAGAGCACTCAGAATTACAACTGCTCTGCAGAAGGGAGGGCAGAAGTCAGCTGAAGTCAAAGGGGCAGATAATGGTAGGTTGATGGTTAGCTGGGAAGGAGATGGGGTTGCCAACTACATGCTGACAAATTCCTGGGGATTTGAGGGGTGGGGCCTGGAGAGGGTGGGGTTTGCAGAGGGGTGGGACCTCAGACAGGTAGAATGCCATAGACTCCACCCTCCAAACCAGCCATTTTGTCCTGGGTAACAATTGTTGCCAATCTCCAGGTGAGGGCTACAGATTACTCACAATTACAACTGCTCTTCAGGTAGCAGAGATCAGTTCCTCTGGAGAAAACAGTGGACTCTGTCATTATACCCTGCTGAGGTCACCACAGCAAATTGACACTGTTTGCCCAAAGCCAGAGCACTGCCCCAGAGCCTCTTTCTAGATCCCGTTGTATTGCTTTCACAACGGGCTTTACTGCTAGTAGCCAATAAATATGTATAATGTTGCTTAATCACAGCCTCTTCTCATTCATGAGTCCAATTTCCTGCACAAACTGAGCACTCAAAATGACTATTAAAACAATATATATATATACATATTTTTAAAAAGTCACACAAACAGAAGCATAAAAACTGATAAAAGAGCAGAACTAGAGCAGCAGCAAAAGCCAACAAATGCCCATTAATGCTTCTGTAAACAGATTTTCAGTTAGCGACAAAACTAAGCGGGGTGGCAGTTAACCAGGTCTCCCTCAGCAGTGGGTTCCAGAGAGTGGGTGACATGACTCCTGGCCCCATCAGCTTACCACAGAGCTGTGGCCCTGCAGCTGTGGAGGAGAATGCCAACATGGCTTCTGTCTCATTCCCTTCTTTCCAACACTCTTTGTTGCTTAGGAACTTTGACACCAGGTGGGGGGAGATGAGGTAACCAATTGAACCACTGGGGAGGAGCAGGTAGGAGAAATGAGGGTAGCAGCCTCCTTGGCACTTTAACAGGTTCAGCCTTGCTGTTAACCTGGTGGCAACCCTAAAGCAGAAGTTGTCCTCTTACAGAGAACTCCACAGTGGCTCTATTCTGACAAACGTATTTGTTCAGACTGTTGTATCTACTGACCCTTGAGAGTCCTGCTCTAGGTGGCTTACAACTAGAACCATACAAAAAAACCAAACAAGTCTTCAAAAAACAAGACACAGCATCAAAACTGCATAAAACAAAATAGCCTAAGAGAATATTCATAACACAGGCTAGAAGCAGAGCATAAAAACATCAGGAGGAGGAGGAGGAGGAGATTGGATTTATACCCCGCCCTTCACTCGGAGTCTCAGAGCAGCTTACAAACTCCTTTTCCTTCCCCTCCCCACATCAGACACCCTGTGAGGCTGGTGGGGCTGAGAGAGCTCTGAGAGAACTGCCCTTTCAAGGACAGCTCTTGTCAGAACTATGGCTTGCCATGATGAGATTTTATGGTTGTAGGGTACGGTGAAATAATTTATACTGCATGATGATGTTCTTTATTTTTGAATTTGCCATATTGTATTGCACTTGAGCAGGTATTTTAATAAAATTAAAAACAAACAAACTATGGCTTGCCCAAGGTCATCCAGCAGCTGCAAGCGGAGGAATGGGGAATCAAACCCGGTCCTCCCAGATTAGAGTCCGCACGCTTAACCACTACACGAAACTGACAGGACCCTTCTGTTAAAAGCTTGTATAAAGTGAAACATTTTATCTAGCACCTGAAGGAAAGTAAGGAAGGCAAGTCTCAAGGGGAAAGGCATCCCAAAAGCAAGGCACAGAAAACGTACCCTTTTCTGGTGACCACCCTGCTCACCTTGGAAAAGCAGTAGCACAAATAGCAGGGCTTGAGAAGAGAACCTTAGCTGATGGGCAGGACAGTCCAAGAAAAGGCAGCCCTTCAATTACCCTGGCTCCAAGCTTTTGTCCTGCTCAAAGCTGAGAAGCAGTTAAATTCCCAGGACAAGGATAAACACTAGGAGATCTGAAACATTGCTCCAGCAAAAGCTGAGGGCACACTGAGGCCTTAAATAGGCTTGCCAAGGAATTGGAGCTGCAAGCCCCACCCCCTCCAGGAGCAGGCTACTGGTTTTTAAAGGTGCCACACCTGCTTATAGCAGTGAGCAGTGTTCCTTCTAAGCTGAGTTAGTGTGAGCTAGCTCATGGTTTTTTTAGCCTCCGGCTCACAGATTTTTGTCTTAGCTCAGGAAGGATGGCTCCAGAGCAAACTAATTAACGCAGCAGCCAAATTGCTCGCTCACAACTTTCATGCCAAGTAGCTCACAAAGTTGAATTTTTGTCCACAAGACTCCACAGCTTAGAGGGAACCTTGGCAATGAGCAGAGGTCATTTCGGGGGGAACGCGGGGGATCGCAGTTCCCCCGGGTGAGGTGCAGGGGGCGGGGCACATGACGAAGCCCCGCCCCCTGCTTCCGGCCGCCCCGCTTCCGGCCCTCATTCAGCCAGGAGGAGGCAGGAGAAGAGGGATAAGTTGCTCCCCCCCTGCCTCCCCCCCCCCCCGCCTGCCTGGGGCCAGGGAGGGTTTTCGCGCGGCTTCCTCGCACTCCCGCCGGCCTTGCAGGTCCACCGCCGGGCCCCTGATGTCAGGGGGTGTGGCATATGCTAATGCGTTATGCTAATGAGTTCCCCTAGCTCTTTTTCTACGAAATGACCCCTGGCAGTGAGTATTCTGATGGGGCTGCATGGGCTTTGTGGGAGCCGACTGGGGAGAGACCTCAGGTGCTGCAGGGGGCTGAAGGTTCAAATGTGAGTCAGAAGGCAGGGCTGTGGCCCAGAATGGGAGGGTTGACGTGGACTCCTGGGGCTCCTCTTGCACATCAAAGAGAGCTCCTGGGGGTGTCTCGACTGCCTCCTTCTGCGGTGGCATCATGAGGTCCACCTCCTCCCCAGCCGAGTTCACAATCAGGCCCATGACAGCCTTATTGCATCATGGGGGAGTAAGAATGCACCTACTGCACTTGTCAACATCTCTTCCACCCTCTTGTTTGTTGGATATTCACACATGGGTACATTGTTAGCATAAGACTCACCGGCAGAAGTCATTTCGGGGGGGAACACGGGGGATCGCAGTTCCCCCGGGTGATGTATGGGGGGCGGGGCACATGACGAAGCCCCGCCCCCTGCTTCCAGCCCTCATTCAGCCAGGAGGAGGCAGGAGAAGAGGGAGGGTAAGTTGCTTCCTCCCTGCCTCTCCCCACCCCTGCCTGCCTGGGGCCAGGGAGGGCCTTGGCGGGGCTTCCTTGCACTCCCGCCGGCCTTGCAGGTCCATCACCGGGCCCCTCATGGGGCTCGGCAGTGGAGCTGCAAGGCCTGCGGTGGCGAGCAGGACCGTTGGGGGCGGGGTGTGTGGCCTTATGACACACTTCCGGTGATGTCAGGGGGTGTGGCCTTATGACACACTTCCGGTGATGTCAGGGGTGTGGCATATGCTAATGGGTTATGCTAATGAGTTCCCCTAGCTCTTTTTCTACGAAACGACCCCTGCTCACCGGCAAAGACCCCAATGTCCAGGAAGTCAAACTGTGGAATCAATTTCTTACATGAAATTTGAGAAGCGACCACATGGCTTTGGCTGCATGTAAACAAGTCTGTTTTATGGGGATGTCTGGAGCAGAAGGCGGGACAGGGGCTCATAGCGAGGAGGTTGGCTTCACTGTGCCCCCTCACCTTCCACAACAGGTAAGTTAATCAGAAGTGGCCTTTTATTTAATCCACGAGAAAGCAGAAGAACTGAACCACCACTAGGTTTTCCAGCAGTAAATATAACACCAGACGACTTCTGGTCATGGAGACACATTCCACCAGCAGGGCAACATTCAGACAAAAGTGTATGTGACTCTGACATCGTGAACACCCGCACATCGATGCGTCTGGCCTGGGACACTTTTTTGTCTTCATCCTTTCAACTTTCCTGAAATAGCACTCAAACATTTTTCAAACTGCATAATAAACCTTTGGAAAGTGGGTCATCATCTTCCCTGTGCTTAGTGAAAGCAGAATCCGTCCTTATCGTCTGCAGTGATCCCTTCTGGCACACTGTGCTGCTTAACTGTATACTGCATTGCGCAAAAGAATACAATGGATTTGGGTCTTCCTAGGGAAACTAGTAGAAGCTCTTATCCAGTTCAGTGGTAGCTACGGCACAGTGGCTCCATTCAGACATCACACCAAATGATGGTCTCGTTCAATGGGCTATGGTTAGTCTTCTTCACCCAAAGAGAGATTAACACGTGGAATTCACTGCCACAGGAAGTGGTGGCAGCTACAAGCATGGATGGCTTCAAGAGGGAATTGGATAAACATATGGAGCAGAGGTCCATCAGTGGCTATCAAGAGGGAATTGGATAAACATATGGAGCAGAGGTCCATCAGTGGCTATTAGCCACAAGGGATAGATAGGAACTTTCAGTCTGGGGCAAGTGAGAGTTGGTGCTGGGGGGGGGCAACAGTGGGAGGGCTCCTAGTGTCCTGGCCCCACTGATGGACCTCCCGATGGCACCTGGTATTTTTGGCCACTGTGTGATAGAATGTTGGACTGGATGGGCCATTGGCCTGATCCAACGTTGGATTCTCTTATGTTCTTATCATCTGAATGTGGGCTTCCTGACTGTGATTAGCTAAGGTCTGTCAAACTGGGATCTGAAACCGGGTTCTGAAGTTGGTTTATCAACCATTAAACACCGGTTTCACACAATGTATGAATGGAGAGATCCTGTCAATCCTTGTTCCCCAATGACATGCCCCTTGGTCACAGAGCAAAGAAGATGATGTCAGTGTTTGGTGAGGCAAATCAGATACTCTGTGAGCTGAATCCCAGTTTCACAAACTAATCATAGTTAAAATATATCATGGTGCCCGTGATGCCAGTGGATGCCATAGTGCCTGTTAACACCTTGACTGGTGCTCACCTAAGTATTTCTTAGGCTTTTACCCAGCGAGGCTTCTGGTTGGCCATTGGAGATTTCATAGGATTTGCAGATTTTTAAAAAAATGTTCTCTGTCAGCAGTTGTCACCACAGCATAAGGATTTTCACCGTGTGACTGAAAGTAAACTGGGGCAGCCATTTTGTTGCTTGCAGCCATTTTGCCATTGGCTCTACTTCCTGTGGCAGCCGTTTTGTGGCTGCACTCACCACACTGTGTCAGAGGTTCAAAGGTGCCCACAGGCTCAAAAAGGTTGGGAACCTCTGAGCTAGTGTGTCTGACCTGAGCCAATGACAGTTTGAATTTCCCTCAGGGCTGAGCAGCCCATAGTTTGTAAAAAGCAAAGCAGCAAAGCCTGGCTTGCTAAAAGCAACAGGCTAATGAAACTCATTAAGGAATAGTATTTGGGAAATTATTTACAGGTTTTAACCATGTGGCCTTAAAAAAATCTGCTTTCCATCCTTCTACCTTAATTTTTTTTTTAACATACAGATTGACAAGAGTTCTAGTGAGCGCAAAAGCTGATATATTTTTGTGTCAATATGGTTGGTCCTAATCAAAGGTAGTACACAGATTTCACTCTAAGAATCGAGAAAAGTCAGGGTGTTTTCAGTTTAGGCTTACCTAACCGCCTCTTCCCGTATGTTCCCTCAAGAGCACTGCGATCGGGGAATCTCCATCGCCTTGAAGTACCAGGCCCCCGAGTCGTGAAGTTGTCCCACACCAGAGCCAGGGCATTTTTGGTGGCGGCTCCTACCTGGTGGAATGAGCTCCCGGAGGAGATCCGGGCCCTGCGGGACCTCATACAGTTCTGCAGGGCCTGCAAGACGGAGCTCTTCCGCCAGGTCTTCGAGTAGGAGCCGCCACCGCCACTATTCCATCACCGAGATTTCATCTTTCACCTACCGCAGTGTGAGGGGGCGGTAGGTGTCGCCCGATTGCGCCAGGAAACAACACTCCTGGCGCTCACGTTTTAAAGAAAATCTGCCATCAATGTGATTTGTTGCGCATCTTGGTTATTTTATGTAAATTATCGCAGCACCGTTTTTAATATGTTATGTAACATTGTTTTATTGTTCTATATATTTTTAAACCTTATTTGTTAGCCGCCCTGAGACACTATGTGTAGGGCGGGATACAAGACGCAAAATAAATAAATAAATAAATAAAATAAATAAATATGATCATATACTTGTCTTTAAAAAGCAAGGAAGGAATCCAGCATCAAGGAACAATAGGGCTGGAAAAGTTCTCAAAAGGACGGATGCTGACACCACCAAAACCCATAAATAATTCTTTAAAAATAGCCTTTGTGTGGCACTGTCAGTGTTCAGAGAACTTCACATACACTATCACAGAAATTCTTAGAATAGGCCTGGAGGGCAGGTAAGTAGGGCCGTTGTCCCACCGCGGGCTATGCCACGGCCCATGCCCGCGCCGGAGCCCCTACAAGTTCAGAAACACCCGACCCTC
>NW_015169202.1:25778-30825 GCF_001447785.1 Gekko japonicus
GACGGAGTCCTTCAGGCAAGCATGAAGACGAACGGGGAGTTTCGGGATCTCCCGGAAGTGACCCCACCCCCGAAGACGCCCAGGCCACCCCACTTGGGAGGTGGGACCAGAGAGATTGACAGGGAACTTTCCCAATCAGCGGATGACAGGGGAAAGGGGTGGAGTTCCCTGGGTGGAGGGAGATAAATACGGGGAAGCCGAAATGAGCCGGAGAGGAAAAGCGGAGGTGACGAGCATTGGAATAGAGAGAGAGAGAGAGATCCGAGTATCCTGTCACTCCGAGAAGTGTTGTTGAGAGTGGTGCAACTCTCTCCACTTCACTTCTGAGGCTTTGGCTTCCCCTTTGGGACATCAGGCGACACGGCTGAGGCACCCTTCCCCTCAGGGGAGGACCCCCGGCATGACAGGCGTTATCAAAATATTGCAGATGAATGATGGACATTGATAGAAAGTGAACTGATCTCTGTTGACGGGAGGTCAGTTGTAATCCCAGGAGATCTCCAGCCCCCACCTGGAAGCTGGCAACCTAAGGCGGGCATGCCCCGAGGAAGGCACAAAACATGGTTAGAAACGGAGTTCACGGCTGAAGGCCAAATCAAATGAAGTTCTGTGACTGGAAACTCCCCCTGCCTTTTGAATTCAACTGTCAGTCGTGCAGGAACCTGATTCTGACTGAGACAGCAGCATGAAGGGAAGGATGATTTGAAGTCTTCCCCCCCCCCCCGTGACCAGAATCTGACTGGGATCGGCCCCAAGAAGCCACTATTTTGTCCTACTGTGGAAGCATAAAAAAGGTAAAGGTTCCTTTGCTCGAAAGCCAGTCGGATCCGACTCTAGGGTTGCGGTGCTCATCTCCGTTTCAAAGCCGAAGAGCCAGCACTGTCCGAAGACGTTTCCGTGGTCACGTGGCCGGCATGACTAAACACCGAGACGCACGGAACGCTGTTACCTTCCCACCGAAGCAGTCCCTATTTATCTACTTGTAATTTCTTGCTTTCGAACTGCTAGGTTGGCAGGAGCTGGAACTAGAGACGGGAGCCCACTCCGTCATGCGGCACACTCGGGTCTCGAACTGTGGAAGCATACAGGTACAGAAATAAACCAGCATCTAACTTTCTAGATCTTCTCTTAGCCACTGTACTATACCAGGTCACCATAGAATCCTGACATCAGGCATTTTACTGGGTCTCTGAAGGTCTACTTGGCGAAGAAGTACCTGCACCACCCAGGAAATGTCATGGATGGCCAATTATGCAGGCACCTAAGCCAGTGTGGTGGAGTGGGTAGAGTGTCAGATTAAGATCTGGCCGACCCAGCTTCGGATCCTCATCTGCTGTGGAAGCTTGCTGAGTGACCTTGGGCCAATCACACACATTCAGCCTGATCTACTTCACAATTTTTTTCACAATTTTTTTGTGACAACAGAACGGAGAAGAAGGGAATGATGTGAGCTGCTTTGGGTCCCCGGTGGGGAGAAAGGCGGGGTATACATGAAGTACAAACAGAGACAAATGTGTTTGATCTCCCTCCCGCTTGTTGGGGGGGACCAATTGCATGAATCTGTGATGGGGTAGAAACATGGCTTGCTCATGTCATACAGTGTGGGAGGTGTAGGGTTGCTAGTTCCAGGCTGGGAGATGCCCGAAGAGGGCAGGGTTTAGGGGAGGGGAGGGACTTCAATGGGGTATAATGCCATACAGTCCACTTTACAAAGCGGCCATTTTCTCCAGGGGACCCTGATCTCCAGGAGATCCCCAGCCTCCACCTGGAAGCTGGCAACCTTAGGCAGGTATGCCCTGAGGAAGGCACAAAACACGGTGAGAAACTGGTTTTAAATAAGCACCATCAAGCGTCTTCAAGGAAGGATGCAGTTAAAGGTAAAGGTAAAGGTTCCCTTGCTCAAAAGCCAGTCGAATCCGACTCTAGGGTCGCGGTGCTCATCTCCGTTTCAAAGCCGAAGAGCCAGCGCTGTCCGAAGACATTTCCGTGGTCATGTGGCCGGCATGACTAAACACCAAGACGCACGGAACGCTGTTCCCTTCCCACCGAAGGGGTCCCTATTTATCTACCTGCAATTTCTTGCTTTCGAACTGCTAGGTTGGCAGGAGCTGGAACTAGAGGCGGGAGCTCACTCCGTCATGCGGCACACCCGGGTCTCGAACTGCTGAACTACTGACCTTCCACAGCCTGCAGTTCAGCGTCTTAACCACTTGAGCCACCGCAGCTCCATAAAACGATAAATAAATTGTAACTAAATCCTACAAGCTGGAATTGGAAGCCCTCCCCCAAACACATTTCCAAGTTCTCATCTTCAAAATTAAACTCCCTTTTCTCACCCCAGTTTCTTTTTCTGGCCTTCCCAGCTTCCAGTGCCTTGAGAAGGGAAAAGAATAGTCTTCTTGGTTTTAAGAAAAAACTTCGCAAATTATTCATAACTTCCTATCTAGGCCATTCCATGTTTCAATTCAACGAGCTATGTTTTTTTTAAAAAAGGAGTTTGATCTTTGTCAAAAACATTTGTCTGAGAATCTTGTAAACTCCTTTCCAGTGGAGCCACTTCTTGACAAAGCTTCAAGATTCAAACAGAATAAAAGCCACTGTTTGAATGAGAGATGTAACGATAGTAAGGTCTGACTGAAAAAAGTTAAGAAATCATAATAGGATTTAATAAAATTAAGTCTTACTTAAATGACAAAGGAAGTTCAGTAGAAGAAGAAGAAGAAGAAGAAGAGATTGGATTTATACCCCGCCCTTCACTTGGAGTCTCAGAGCGGCTTACAAACTCCCTTCCCTTCCCCTCCCCACAACAGACACCCTGTGAGGTGGATGGGGCTGAGAGAGCTCTGACACAAACTGCTCTTTCAGGAACAGCTGTGCCAGAGCTTGTGACTGACCCAAGGTCACATCAGCAGGTGCAAGTGGAAAAGTGGGGAATCATACCCGGTTCTCCCAGATTAGAGTCCGCACACTTAACCACTACACCAAACTGCTTCAGAAACTGAATCATAACCAGAAGTACACATATGGTTAAAAAGAAGCCCCCATAATCTAAGGTAGGGTTGGTGCCATTTAAGTCAACTGGTTAAAAGGAGTTTAAAATCACCTAATTCTGCACTGGACAAAAAACTAGTGACAGCTGGGAACTTTCCGGACCCATCCATTTCAGTGCTTGAGTGTGTCCTTTACAGCGCAATCCTGAGAACACTTTCTTGGGAGTAAGCCACACCAAATCGCCCTTTGTAGGATCCTGAGTAGACCTCCTTAGAATTGTTCTCTATGACTGCAATCAGATGTCATACTTTCAGAGTTCTGATCGTGCCTCTAATTATATTCAATTTTTTTGTGTGCTGGAGAGTTTTAATCAGACATCTTTCCTGTGGTTGACTACACAGATTATTGCTGCATGGCAACCATGGAGTGAGTGGTCAGGTGGGTTTTTTAAATGTTTCTGTTCGCACATGCACTTAAACACATATTTAAAGCACTGTGTAGAATTTTTTATTTTGTTGTTTGCGCATGCGCATAAGCATGTATTCAAGGCACTGCTCTGTTATGACAGCTCAGGGATCCCTCTGGCAAGTACTGCACTCTCATTGGTTATCACACAACTATATTTCTCTGCCAGAAATCACTCTGCCTCCCACCTGGTCTATCTCTCTTTCCCGCTCACTTTTTACTGTTGCTTTGAGATGTAGAAGGAGAGTTCTTTAGGAGTGCTAGTGTTGAGCCTGCATCTGTGCTTGATGCTCCTGTGGCATCAACAACAGAGGCTGACATTTGTCAAATCTAGGCAGGCGATTCTTTGGTGATGCTACCTGGCTAGCCAGAAAGTGATAGTCTGGAACTATCTCGTTAGGCGTTCCCTTGACGGGGCTTGCCTGGTCCAGCTCACTCATGAGAGTGCCCTACGTTGCTGGTGGGCGTACCCTCATTCCACTCAGTCGGAAGGATGAGAGGTAATTCGGACTTGCAAGAGATGTGGAGCTGTGCCTAACTGGAATATTTTGATCAGGTCCTCGCTTATACATGTGCATTCATTGTATGTTAATGAAGACTTATCTGATGAAGGAATAGATCTGAAATGCTGATTATATCATCCAGAATGGTGTAGTAAGATACAGCACACAGTATCTTATTCCAAGACAGTGAAAGGCTGGACAACACATACAATTACCATGTCAGATTACACAGGGAAGCCATTGAAATTCATAAACATAAACACAATTTCAACAGGAAAGAAGAGAGTTTTAAAATCAATAGGGCGTGATTTCCTGTCCTGAAAAACACAAAAGGCTCTACATCTTACAATAGCACTACAGATAAGATTAGAATTTCAACAGCCAATCCATATGCAAAAGAGCCTCCACAGGAAAGCTCCTCCATTAGCATGTCACAGCCTGGGGAACTCCTACAAGATAATGACTCAACCCTACCCCACTTTCCTGAGTAGATATAAATTACCTGCCTACCATTTTTTTTCTTCTCACCTTGACACAAAGAGTACTCCATCTTTCTGTGCTATACCTCTGAGGATGCCAGTCACAGATGCTGGTGAAACGTCAGGTCCTACAATGCCAAGACCACGACCATACAGCCCAGAAAATCTACAACAACTAATAATTTTTTTCCTTTGTGTGTCTGTTCTATTTATGAAGAAAGTCTGCTGCTTCTGAGATATGCTGTGACTTATTGTGGGTTTGAGTTTGTTACCACCCACTTTTGGATAATTGTTCTTTGTTATGACATTGAATCTACAATAATATATATATATATATTTATTTCGGCTTGCATGACCAAAAGTCTTAAGCACACATACACACATTTATGGAATAAAAACAACCAGTAAAATGTCAACACTATTTAAAAAGCACATACATGAACAGTAGGGTGCATTATCCCAATATGAGTGTGTTACACTGTCTAAAATCGTCTGGCTACATAAAATAATTCCTCCAACTGGAACCCGCTACATCAAGTCAGAACAGTTTGAGCTTTCCCCTCCTTATTCCTTTTTTTTTTTTTGCCACCAGGGCCAGAAATGTGGCCA
>NW_015169202.1:31209-31353 GCF_001447785.1 Gekko japonicus
TCTAATTTGGATCTAATTAACTTAGTTCTAACACTTATGTGAGTGTCCCTCTGAATCAGGTGAGCGAAGCCTGGTCCACTAGTGAGAACCCCTCTACTTTCTTTGTTGGTAAACAATGTGAATGCTAGCTGCCATGCTCTTTTC
>NW_015169202.1:32530-50698 GCF_001447785.1 Gekko japonicus
TGTGAAGACAAGGAAACTGTGCCAGCTGACGTGAATGTGTTTTTTCTCTCGCTCTCTCTCTCTCTCTCTCTCTCTCTCTATATATATATATATATATATCCATGCTTCTAGCCCCCGCGTCTTCTCGCTCTCTCTCTCTCTCTCTCTCTCTCTCTCTCTCTATATATATATATATATATATATATATATATATATGAGTTTGGCATTATTATTGACTTTGCTTTTCTGATCATTATTGTTACATTTATCTAGCGTGCTTTGACTACAGATTTCTTTGTGATTTCAACCATCTTCCAAAGACCAGCCTTTCCTCTCTACTAGCGATCACCCCCTAACAGTAGGGAAACAGCCTACCTGAACATTAATTGGATGGTACTTTGACAGGGATATTTATATTTGTTGAGATGCAATCAACAGAAAAATGGCAGCCTCTGGATGTCCACTTAGGTGCCATGATCCAAATCGGCAAAGATTGGGGATTGGGGGAAGGGGTCGACATGTCTAGGTGGAGAAACTCCTGTGAGAGGGAGGAGTGGAATGTGCACAGACATAAGGGGACCTATAAACCAACACCTACGAAAAATGCCACCTGTGCTCCACTGGGTCTCTTGACTTTCCTCGACAACCTCCACCTCCAGTGTGAATAGTTTAAGGGAACCATCAGTGGGGGGAGGATCCCGTTCCTCGCTTGTCCTGGGCATGGTCTCCCAAACGCGGCTCTGACTTAACCTCTTTGGGAACACACTGGCAGCCCCCCTCAGGATCCTGTGCAGTTCACTGTAATACGGGCAGGTCACCCTGGCATTGCCAGTTTTTGAATTGTGGGCCAAGGCCTGCTTGTACTCCAGCCTCAAAACCATGGTTTTGGTGCAGCATTCCATGGCTGTGCACCTGTGCCCACATGCAGCCATGGCTTTGGTGATATCTTCGTAGCAGTTGATATTTCGATGGGACTGCCGTAGTGCCTCCTGGACTGTTCTCTTTCCCCAGATAGCCAGTACATCCTGAGTCTCCTCTTGTCGCCATGAGATTCCAAGCACACCAGCTATTTTGACAATTTTAAAACTTTCCTGCCCAAGTAAAATTGTGACTTCGCTTGGAAAAAAAAGTTATGTCAATTTTATGTACCTATTTTACCCCTTTTGCATTCTCTTTTGGTCAGGACTTCAGTCATATAGACCCGTAATAATAAATTAAATAAATTTTTAAAAGTTCTGGGTTTCATGGCAGCCGACATCGGAGCCTAACTGGGAACTAATTAAACTGCTATCCCAAACAGGAGAAATGTTTTGGGGTTTTTTTTGCAGGGAATCTTTTTGTGCCAAACCCCTGGGGGCTCCCTATCTCATTAAAGTGTTTGGGCACTTAAGCACTCAAGGCGTGAATCACAACCCTGACACGAATATGTGGTTATGCGCATATCACTAACTGATTAAAAAGAAGAAGAAAGCGAAAATGGAAGGGAATGATCGGACTTCCCAAACGGTTTGAATTTGTGGTGGAGTGATCAGACATCTGGAAATGGGGAGTGAATCCAATAAGATCGGACTTTCCCCAGGATAAAAAAAAACTCCAAGAGAGAAAGGGGTGAGAATGGGGGGGGGCAATGGCTGGGAAACAGGAATCAGATGTTGCCGTCTGAACGTGCATTTTAAATCCACAGGGCCACAGCAATGACACTGGATCTAACAGCCCATCTGACCTCACCCTTTGTTCCTTGTAGTAATCAAGAGGGCTTGCAACCTATTGCTATGCATTTTTACTCAGAAGTAGGACCCACTGATTTCAAGGGAATTTGCTTTCTCAAAGCAAGACCGGGATGGAGCTCCCATCCAATTCTAAGCATGTTTACTCAGAAATCAGTCCCACAGAGTTCAAGTGAGCTTACTCCCAAGTTGGCGAACACAGAATGTAGCAAGAGCAGAGGTCATTTCGGGGGGGATCGCGGGGGATCGCAGTCCCCCCGGGTGAGGTGCAGGGGGCGGGGCACATGACGAAGCCCCACCCCCTGCTTCCGGCCGCCCCGCTTCCGGCCCTCATTCAGCCAGGAGGAGGCAGGAGAAGAGGGAGGGTAAGTTGCTTCCTCCCTGCCTCTCCCCACCCCTGCCTGCCTGGGGCCAGGGAGGGCCTTGGCGGGGCTTCCTTGCACTCCTGCCGGCCTTGCAGGTCCACCGCCGGGCCCCTCATGGGGGTGTGGGGGTGTGGCCTTATGACACACTTCCGGTGATGTCAGGGTGTGTGGCCTTATGACACACTTCCGGTGATTTCAGGGGGTGTGGCGTATGCTAATGAGTTATGCTAATGAGTTCCCCTAGCTCTTTTTCTAAGAAATGACCCCTGAGCAAGAGTACTTAGGTTTGTTTGAATCTTGGCTCATGATTAGGGTTGCCAGCCTCCGGATGGGGCCTGGAGATCTCCCGCTTTTACAACTGATCTCCAGATGACAGAGATCAGTTCCTCTGGAGGATATGGCTGTTCTGGAGGATGTACTCTATGGCATTGTATCGTGCTGAGGCCCCTCCTCTCCCCAAACCCTGCCCCCTCCCAGGCTCCACCCCCAAAATCTCCAGGAATTTTCCAACCCAGAGTGGCAACCCTGCTCATGATAAAATTGCATTAAAGATGTTGTATAATTTCAAAAGAATTCAATCTTGTGGACAGAATGATATTACAGCCTCCCGTTTTCTTCTTCCATCTAGGACAGCTGTGGTTACAGCAGCTCAGATGTGTTTTCTTTCATTTAGTTCTGACAGATCTACAGGAAATGTAGGTTACAACAACAACAAAAATGAAGATACCTAGCACTGACATTGAGAAATGCATTCCAAGGCCCAGATGCAACAGTATACCAATTCTCTTCCATTTCGGCCAAAACACTTAGTCGATTAATCAACAATTAAATCAATGACCGCCCACAGCCCTAGAGTTAACATTTCTAATTAACTTAACTTTTACTAGGGAAAAAAGGTATTTAGTGTATTGTAGTCCAGGAAACTTCTGGTAAACAGGTGGCAAAAGGATATAAATTTCCAATGGGTTCTTTATGGGGGCGGGCAGGAATCTGATTAATCAAAATACATTTTCTCATAGAAAAAAAATAAACCTTTTGAGGCTTTATTAAATCTGCTGAATAAACCATGAGAAATCAGTGCTTGAATGTCACCTGTGCTTGCAAAAACTGTGCATCAAAATCTTCAAAATAATATGAACATCTCATTACTTATCAGCAGATTTAAAAAAACATTTTTTGCCCCTTTATGAATGCATTTTATTTATTTATTTGGATTTATATCCCTCCCCTTAATGGGCTCAGAGCGGGTTACAACAGTATACAATACAGTTAAAACCACATTAAAGGTAAAGGTTCCCTTGCTCGAAAGCCAGTCGAGTCCGACTCTAGGGTCGCGGTGCTCATCTCCGTTTCAAAGCCGAAGAGCCAGCGCTGTTTCCGTGGTCATGTGGCTGGCATGACTAAACACCAAGGCGCACAGAACGCTGTTCCCTTCCCACCGAAGTGGTTCCTATTTATCTACTTGCAATTTCCTGCTTTCGAACTGCTAGGTTGGCAGGAGCTGGAACTTGAGATGGGAGCTCACTCCATCATGTGGCACCCCTGGGTCTCGAACTGTTGAACTACTGACCTTCCACAGCCTGCAGTTCAGCGTCTTAACCACTTGAGCCACATTAAAACACAATATAAAACAACATAGGTCATATGTGCCATACAACTCTAGTAAAAAACAGATACCTCAGTGGTTGATGGTATTAGAATCCAATTTTTTTGAGATATTTAAGATTTAGGGTCCCAGGACCTCTCAGGACCCAGGCCACAGATGGAGACCAACCTAAGGAGGGGGACGCTCGCTGCCTCAGCCAAAAGTCTGGCAGAAGAGCTCCATCTTGCAGGCCCCGCGGAACTGCAATAGATCTCGCAGGGCCCTGATCTCACACGGGAGCTCATTCCAGCAGGCAGGGGCCCGGGCAGAGAAAGCCAAGCCCTGTGGCACCCCACTGGACACCTCCCTCCATTCAGATGAAATGCCATTGGCAACCATTCTTTGAGTGTGGTTCTCCAACCAGTCCCCTATCCACCTAACTGTCCTAGAGTCCAGTCCACAGTCCTTTCGTTTATTCATCAGAACTTCATGGGGAACCCTGTCAAAAGCTTTACTGAAATCCAAGTAAACAGCATTAATAGCATTCCGTCCACCCAGTAAGCTCGCCACTCGATCGATGAAGGAAATGAGGTTGGTCTGGCAGGACCTGTTGGGGACAAATCCATGCTGACTTTCCTGGATCAACAAGTTGTCCTTTAGATGCTTGCCGATTGGTCCCTTTAAAATCTGCTCCAGATGGGGAGGGGGAACTGTCGCTTTTCTCTTTCTTAAGGGCAGTCCCTTTAGATGAGTGTCCCCCTCTGAAGGACCAGCCTCTGGACTACTTTGCTTGTGTTCCTGCAGAAGCTCCCTAATTTCCTTTCTCATTTCCATTTTAAGGCACGCCAGAAGGTTAGCCTTGGTGTCCTCTCTGAGAGGACCACGTCCTGAGCCTTCTCCCCCTCGCTGGTCAGTTGAGAAGCCATGGAAGAGGCAGAGCCTGGAGACTGTGGTAAGTTTAGATCACAAATTGTACTATCAGAGTCTTGAGGGGTGGCTCGGTCAGCCCTAACAGACATTCCCACCAAAACTCTCCCACAGGAAACCAAAAGTAACAACCAAATACTGCAAATCCCTTGACAGAGGGAGGAGAAGAAAAAATGGCTGCTTGTTTAGGCCCAGCCAAATCTGAGGTTCTTCTCACTCCTTCACCTCTCTTGTGAAACCTCCTCTGATCACCCTGTCCCCACCTTGGCTTGCTTTCACCGCAGTTCAGGGGGGACTGCCGGGGTTGGAGCTGCTCCTCGATCTGCCACCTCAGCCTGCTACATCCAAGCCTGCTGGAGCTTGCTGTAGGAGCCAGAGCTCAGCTGCAGGCTACGACGGACTCAACAGTGCTCTCTGTGGCTTCTGAGGGGGGTCCTCCCGGCCCCAAGGTTGGTGACCTTGGTAGGAGTCTGCACTGGGCTGTGGAACTCCGTGGAACTCCTAGGACTATTGGCCACACCACTCTCTATCCACTCTGCTCCGATGCAATGGGAGAGGAGGGGCGATGGAGCCCTTCCCTTCCCAAGTGAGCTCTTCTTTCCTTGTGCAGGAAAAACTCAAACTGAAGGCAATCTGGGATCACTGTGCTCTTCAGAGCGCCGGTGAACATGTCCTGCTCTGAAGGCAGGGCCAGCAAGACTGGAGATCGCTGGGGCAAGCACCTCCCCTCCGGGATCAAACCAGCCAACTGACCCTGCCCTCGGAGAGGAGGAGCTACATCCCGAAAGTGAGGACTGTCCCACTCCCAGGACCACCAGAGAAACACACATTTCAGCATTTGAGTTGCCGATATGTATGTCTATTAAGGTTGTAAAGCTACATTTACCTTGTGGGTAAAGAACCCGCTACCGCTGTGTTTAAACTCTTATGTCTGTCTTCACCCTCACAGATCTGCCCACAGTGTCTGATGCGATGCATAGCTTCTGCAAGTCAGTACCCAGAAAGCTGATTCCTGACACAGATGAATAGCTAATATCTTACTAAAATCCTTGGCAGACGCCCCCCAGCTGTCTAATATGATTCACCATATTTGGAAATGGTTGCCATATGTTCAGCTGAACTGTCAAAACTACAGTGGATCCAGGGAGATATCAAGAACAATGCTGACGGGATTGTATTACATTAAGGAATGCTCTGTATGGTATTCTGTCTGTATTCCCTGAATTATAAAAATAACCAACCGCTTCCTAGAAATAGGACTGTATTGCAAAGTAGAAGCATAGTTTGTGGTAGATCCTTCATTTACGGACGTCTGCCAACTCCCCCCCCCTCCATTAGCATAAATTCATTTATTACGGTGAGGGCGGGTCAATAAGGCTTGGGAAAAAATGGTTAGTATGATACACATCGTGCATTTGGCAAACGAGAGAACTGCAAACATTTCCCTGGAACTCAATCAAGGGACAAAATTCTTCTCTTTGAGTAGGCTGATCGTTCTTGACTTTAATACTGTGCTCTGGGGAAGATTACGAATCAGAGCATGAGAGAGAATGGAACATTTGGAACTGATGTCTACCAGATAGAACAAAGGGAGGGTTTGATGTTCTTTGCATACAAGTGAAAGCATATATCATCATTTACGATCAGCTACAAAATATAAAGTTTCTTTCCTGCAGAGATTTCACTTTAGCTTCAGTGTTACTAGTTTTATGGCCAGTCCCATCACAAAGAGGTATCTCAGTGGCTACTTGGGGTGATTAGCTAAATAGAACCCCCTGATACAGAAGCAGTATACCAGATTTCTCTGAACAGCAGGTGCATGGGACAAATAACTGCTGCAGGGGACCATGCTTATGAGCACCCAGTGGTATCTGTTGGTGTGTAAATCACAGAATCATAGAATTGGAAGGGAACTCCGGGGTCATTTAGTCCAACCCCCTGCCCAGTGCAGGAAATTCACAAATTCCTTCCCCTTCACACCCACAGTGATCCCTGTTCCATGCCCAGAAGATGACCAAAAACCTCCAGGATCTCCAGCAAAATTGGCCTGGAGAAAAATTGCTTCCTAACCCCAAAGTGGCAATTAGCATTTCCCTGGTCTTGTAAGAAAGGGCCACAAGAACTAAGCACTGATGCAACCCTTCCTGCCCTCCCTCTCATAATCTGCCTAAGTTCACAGAATCAGCATTGCTGTCAGATGGCCATCTAGCCTCTTTTTGAAAACCTACAAAGAAGGAGAGCCCACCACCTGCTGAGGAAGCCTGTTCCACCGAGGAACTGCTCTAACTATCAGAAAGTTCTTCCTAATGCTTAGCTGAAAACTCTTCTGATTTAATTTCAACCCACTGGTTCTGGTCTGATCTTCTGGGGCAACAGTAACCAACTCTGTACCATTCTGTATATGACAGCCCGTCAGGTACTTGAAGATGGTTATCATATCACCTCTCAGTTGTCTCCTCTCCGGGCTAAACATACCCAACTCCTTCAACCTTTCCTCATAGGACTTGGTCTCCAGACCCCTCACCATCTTCATTGCCCTCCTCTGGACATAGTCCAGCTTGTCTATATTCCTCTTAGATTGCGATGCCCAAATCTGAACACAATACTCTAGGTGAGCTCTAACCAGAGCAGAGTAAAGTGGTACCCTCACTTTGCATGATCTGGACATTATAGTTCTGTTGATAAAACCCAAAATGGCACTTGCCTTTTTATAAACCACATCACACTGCTGACTCATCTTCAGTGTATGGTCTACTAAGACCCTTTTCACACATAGTACTGCCAAGACAAGTCTCCCCCATCCTATAATTATGACTTCCCTACTTAAATGCAGAACTTTACATTCCTCCCCATTGAAATTAATTTTTGCCCAGTTTTCCAGCCTGTCAAGATCATCCTTTATCCTGACTCTATCTTCTATTGTACTTGTTAACCCTCCCAGTTTAGTATCACCTGCAAATTTAATAAGCATTCCCTCTATTCCTTCATCCAAATAATTTACAATGATGTTGAAGAAAACACGTCCCAGGACAGATCCCTGAGGCACTCCATTTGTCACTCCTCTCCAAGAGGATGAGGAACCATTCGCTCTTTGGGCGTGATCTGTCAACCAGTTACAGATCCACCTAACAGTCATAGGATCCAAACCACATTCTACCAACTTGTCAACAAGAATATTATATGGAACCTTATCAAAAGCCTTACGGAAATCAAGATAAACTATGTCTACAGCATTCCCCTGATCCAGCAAGGTAGTAACTTTCTTAAAAAAAGAGATAAGGTTAGTCTGAAAGGAAGATAATGCTGCAGTAAGTCCGATCCAGGAAAGCAATTCTCTTGTTTACCGCATACCAAGAAAACTGCTATAAATTATGCAAATAAAACTGGATGAAAAGAGTTGAAAAATAACAAATCTTAATCCCCATGCACCCCACTTACCCTTAGTCCCCTCCCACAAACTGGGTTCAAATAATAATAAAAAAGGTCTCGTAACAGTTTCCAACTACAGAGATGCTCCAAGAGGGAGGAACGATGTTGTAATCAAAGGATTGTACGATGTCTCTTTACACCAAGCATGCTAGAAGGGACAGGAGAGCTAGTAAGGTGGACAGATCAGATTTCTTTGCATCCTTCCTCTTCTCTGCTGCTCCGCCTTTGTTTACCCACAATGCTAATGTCAGGGAATTCCTTCCTTCCACCTGCCTCCTCCTCTTCCTGTTCCCATGCTCTCTGTCTCACCTCCACATGGCTGTGCTCTCAAAATCTTGCTCCCTCCTAGGATTAGATAGCTAGAATGCCCTTATTCCCTTTGCTGTCATAGCGTGGATTTCTTTTAACACCCATTTCTTTTCAAAAAGCAACAAGCCCCATGGAGACTTTGTTCTAAAAGCAACCATCCCCCCTTTTGCTAGCACACAGCCTGTTAAGACGCTCGCTCAACAAAGAAGTCGGAGAGCGATTCAGCAAGAACACAGCTTTATTCTTCAACTCGAACACAACTCCAACACGGATCAACATCTGATAGCCAAAACAGAACAGTTCAGCTTCTACATTGCAGTTGTCCTGCTTTTAAACTCTCCTGGCTAATGTAGCCACACCCACTGTACACATACCAACCAATACGGTTGTTCATATAAGGACCAATCACGGACGTTCCCGCTCAGGGAGCTTGCTGTAAAGTGATTGGCTAGGTGCTTCCTGAGCTAGCAATGCGATTGGATGGATTTGGATCCTAGCCCAGGATGAAGCTCAACATGGCAAGTCAATTAGATGTTTCACATACATCATGCATTCCTTGCAGCTATTGAATACATTACACAGCCAGTTCCTCTTAACAAATGGAACAGCGAAGAGACACCAAGAAACCTCTTCCAGTCCCATAGGCTGGAGACAGAAGTGTCTGGTGGGATGACAGGAGCACCACTGCCTACGATCTGCACCCACCCCTTAAAAATACCGTATAATTTTGCAACGACTCTGCAACAAAAACATAGGCACAGATGGAGACTGTTAGAAACACAACCTCCTCTCCCCTCCTAACCCACACCTGTACAACGGGGGTACCTCTATAAACTGGGTTTTAGAGCCTGAGAAAAGAAGCAACAGAAGAGGGACCAGAAAGACAGAAAGAAGGAACCATACTGGCAAGGGCGCCGAACAGGTAGGACGGGGGCTTTCATGGCTCAGTGGCAGCCGCTATGCTTTATTTACAGAAGATCCTAAGTTCCACCTCCAGCATCTCAAATGGCTGGTGTAGAGAGAGATATTTCTCTGTCTCAAAATGGGTCAAAAGACAAAAGTTGAGGGAGGGTGTCCTGGCTTGGCACACAAATAGTAACAAGCAAGAGGATGCTAACTTTTGGAGCGATGTTTTACAGTTCATACATCTAATAACAGGATATAACATCCCTTTCTCAACAGAATTAGTTTTTCTGGATAATTGGCAAAAATGCGAACATCCCAAAAATCAGAAAAGATCTCACACGCAGCCTTTTGGTTGCTGCAAAAAACCTAATTGCATCCAAATGGAAATCTCCTAATGCTCCAAATTGCAACAACTGGTTTAATAAAATCTGGGCACACTACATTATGGAGAAGATCACTGACCGATTGCAACAATCTGAAATATATCCTAGACAGTCAAGTTTTAATGAGAAATATCTTCCATTCTTAGAATATATCCTAAAAACAGAATGCCAACCATACAATCCAATCTATCTCACTCTTTTACACTCAGAAAGCACACTTTGTATAAGTTATACCTCTATAATTTATTCACCTTACTGACTAGCTATGAATTCTTGCATCAACTCTTAGACACCACACAAATTAGTTAAAAGCGTATTACATACACTTATCACACAGAATCTAGTTTAAAGTTTGGTAAAAAGTATTTGTTGATCTTATATTTTATAACAAATCTATAAGGGTAAAATGTGTTTAGTGATTTTGATATTATGATTCGTTCTTAATGTATATCATTATATCTACCTATGTTCCTTTCTATATTGGTGAAAAACAATAAAAAATAAATTGGAGAATGAAAAAAAGAAAGAAAAGAAATCGTCAGCTGGTAAGCTTGTGCTTACCATTCTGTTTGGACCTGGGGAAAACAGCATAGGTAGCCTCTCATCTCTTTTCACCTACTAACAAGCCCACTTTCAGTTTTCATTCGTTTTACACAGCCTTTCTGTGGGTTTATACAATTGTGCATGGGGTAGAGAGAGGGGAGAGAGAACTTTTTCTTCCATAATGCTAGGATTTAGGGATGGACAGTAAATTTAGGATGCGCAAAATGAAATACTTCTTTATTCAACTAGTAATTAAACTGTGGGATTCATTCCCACTGAATGCTGTGACGGCCAGGAATACGGAGGGATTTAAAAGGGGGGACAGACAGATTCATGGATACTAGCCAGGGTTACCAAAGGAAGCCTCCATATTCAGTTAACCTCTGAATACCAGTGCTAGGAGGCAACATCAAGAGAGAAACCTTGTCGTCTTGGACATGTTTCTTGGCCCTCCTGGGCAATTCATGGGCCACTGTCAGTGCAATGCTAAAGAGAGTTACTCCAGTCAAAGCCTATTCAATGGGCTTAGACTGGAGTGTCAACTATTGACTCAACGCCGTAAGAACAGTGAATTCAGCTTTATTTAATAACAAGAACATCAGAAGAACACACAACAACAACAGTGGAGCATAGCTCCCTTTTAAACAATCCCGGGCTGATGTAGCCACGCCCAGGAATAGTTAAGGACCAATAGTATTCTTACAATAAAGTCCAATCAGGTCTGTTCCCTCCAGCACAGTTCTTAAGCTTTGATTGGTTACATTTTACCATTAGCCAATAGGATTGTTTCAGCTTAGAATCCTGGCTGAACCTCAAGCTTAACATTGCCCAAAGCCAGAGCACTCCCCCAGAGCCTCTTTCTAGATCCCATTGTATTGTTTTCACAACGGGCTTTACTGCTAGTTCACTGTATGAAATGCAATGTTAAACGTGAGGTTATGTTATGTATTCACTGTATGAAATGCAAACATGGAGTAACTCTCTTTAGGATTGCACTGTGTGTGAAGGAGGATGCTGGAGTAGATGGACCACTGGTCGGGTCCAACAGGACTCTTATGTACTTTCCACACATTATATTAGGTAAACTATGGTTTACAACTGAGAGTACTCTTGACAGGAAGCCTGGATGAACACATTCACACAATGGCTTTTCAGATGTTTGTGTGTGTATATATATTTTAAACAATAACAAAAAAAAAAAGTGAATTGATTCTGGGAAAGAAACACCATGCAGCAAATCCCTTCCTTATTAACTGAATAAAGATTTCTTTCTTATATAGCAAACCCCCTTTCTGGCTTCGCATTGATTCCCTTTTTTTTTTCAATTAAGTGTGTACAAACCTTTCCATGTTGAAACTGATTTTTAAAACATGTCATTAAAATAATGGCAAATTACTCCTGTACAAATGACAAGCCAAAGACTATTCTGGTGTAATGAAGGGCATTTAAAGGCATTATAAACCATATGACTGATTTCCACAATCAATAACACTGGCGAATAGACTTGGAAAGTGTCTGCTTGCCAATACCACACAGATGTTTTATGCATTAGAAAGAAAACTGCTGTGACCACAGTTTGGTTATCATTGTTCAGTGGTTATCAAAATTAGCTATGCCTTAATATTTGTGCCAGGTTCATAGAATCATAGAGTTGGAAGGGACCTCCAAGGCCATCAACCCCCTGCCCAAGGCAGGAAATTCACAAATACCTCCCCCTCCCATACCCCGAGTGAGTGACCCCTGCTCCATGCCCAGAAATGACAAAAATCCTCCAAAATTTCCAGCCAAACCGGCCTGGAGAAAAATTGCTTCCTGACCCCAAAGTGGCAATCAACATTTCCCTGGGCATGTTAGAAAGGGCCACAAGAACTAAGCACTGATGCAGCCCTTCCTGCCCTCCCTCTCAAGTTCTGCCTAAGTTCACAGAATCCACATTGCTGTCAGATGGCCATCTAGCCTCTGTTTGAAAACCTACAAAGAAGGAGAGCCCACCACCTTCCGAGGAAGCCTGTTCCACTGAGGAACCACTCTAACGGTTAGGAAGTTCTTCCTAATGTTTAGCCGAAAACTCTTCTGATTTAATTTCAACCCGTTGGTTCTGGTCCAACCTTCTGGGGCAACAGAAAACAACTCTGTACCATTCTGTATATTACAGCCCGTCAGGTACTTGAAGATGGTTATCATATCACCTCTCAGTTGTCTCCTCTCCGGGCTAAACATACCCAGCTCCTTCAACCTTTCCTCCTAGGACTTGGTCCCCAGACCCCTCACCATATTCGTTGCCCTCCTCTGGAGATGTTCCAGCTTGTCTATATCTTTCTTAAATTGTGGTGCCCAAAACTGAACACAATACTCTAGGTGAGGTCTAACTAGAGCAGAGTAAAGTGGTACCATCACTTTGCATGATCTGGACATTATACTTCTGTTGATACAGCCCAAAATGGCCTTTGCTTTTTTAGCAACTGCATCACACTGCTGACTCATCTTCAGTGTATGGTCTTCTAAGACCCCTAGATCCTTTTCGCACATACTACTGCCAAGACAAGTCTCCCTCAACCTATAATTATGCATTTGATTTTTCCTACCTAAATGTAGAACTTTACATTTATCTCCATTGAAATCCATTTTATCTGTTTTAGCCCAGTTTTCCAGCCTGTCAAGATCATCCTGTATCCTGACTCTGTCTTCTACTGTGTTTGCTAAGACCTATCAGCAATGCCACAGATGTCTCAAAACAACTTTTGTTTTTGTGCGTGTACAGGCGTAAAGGTGAAGAGGATGGAACTCTCCAAGCAGGCAAATTTGGAACATTTCTTATAACTGGGCCAGCAAGTACACAAATGCTGGGAAAGGTACATATAGATTCCTGTTGACAGAGGATTCCCGTTTACAGAAAATGTATTTTTGTGCATGGCCACATTCAGCTCTCAGCTGCTATCCCAAGAAGTAGTTGCTGAGGTAGCCTCAAGGTTTTCCCTAAGCAGCAGCGAAGGATAACTCAGTTTCCCAGGGACAACTGCTATCTACTTAGAGCATCAGATGGCACTTTCTAAGGGCTACCTTTATTTTAAGCTGGAAAATGATAGACAGTCCACTGCCACTGGGAACTAAACAAGGAAGTAATTTAGTAGTTTGGGGGGAAGCTACAACATAATCATGGGTATCTTGTTGCATAATTTAAGGCATTAAGGTTGGATCCTTCATTCATGTATCACGTTGTAAAAAAGTCACTTATCAGTTAAAAAGATTTTCCATGCAATATACATCTGATGAAGTGAGGTCTGCCTCACAAAAGCTTATCCTGGAATATATATTTTTTAGTCTTTAAAGAGCCACATGACTTCTGTTTTATTTATGTCACTAATGCCTAATGGTCACTATAGACCAGGGGTGTCAAACTCATTTGTTACAAGGGCTGGATCTGACATAAATGGGACTTTGTCGGGACAGGCCATGTGTGTCATAAAATGTAATGCCAGGTAGCGAAGATATTAACTTTATAAAGGACACCAACAAACACAATTAAATGTTTTTTAAAAACTTAAAATACAAACATTCTTAAAACCAGGGCTATTTTTGGGCAGGAACGCACAGGAACAGAGTTCCAGCTGGCTCCCAAGTTGGCCACGCCCAGCAGGTACTCATTAGCATAATAGGCCACACCCAACAGCAGGAACTCATTAGGATTGGCTACAGTAGGGGTGTGTGGCCTAACATGCAAAGGAGTTCCTGCTACAAAAAAAGCCCTGGGTTTTGACCACAAACAAGGTCAACAGAATAAGAAGCAAAAGGTGGGTGTGGCTGGATTACCACACTTCTGGTAACATGGGTGTGTGGCCTAATATGCTAATGAGCTGTGCTGTCAGGGGTGTGGCCCAATAGGCTAATGGGTTTCTGCTGTTGGGTGTGGCCTATTATGCTAATGAGTTCCTGCTGGGCGTTTTCTACAAAAAAAGCCCTGCTTAAAACAGTAACACTCTTGCCATATTTTATTTAACAGTCTTTGATAACTGACACCTCCCAAATAAATCTATTCACTCTAATCAATATGCAACTTAACACCACTTAATACAGCATTAAATTAAGGCAGCTTAAAACCACTCAATACAATTTTACAACAGTTAAAACAAACTAAAATACTCTGAAAAAGGAAAAAGGGAGTTATATCTTTTTACATTAAACCTGCGCCACCCAGAAACCAGTAACTAACTATATAAAACCCGTTCAGTTCTCTCTATTTATAAAAGTATAAAACAACATTATGAACCGGTGTCAACCCTCCATCTAGCAGTAAGATAAGGTATCAGGCACCAGGCCAGGTATTCTTAGGAAGAACTTCCCAAAGTCCTGGGTGGTAGGAGGGAATATGATTGAACGCCCTCAAAATAGATAACTTAGGTGAAGATGTTTGCGTTTGGCTCAGGAACAAAACGGAACGCATGTGGAGTTTGAGCAAGGAACTCAAGGGAAGCAAAAAGCCTGCGAAAATTGGCAGACTTCCCTTCCAATTCTCAGCCCTGTACATCAACACATCACCTCCACTGGCACCGGGCCCATGGAGCTTGACTACTAGACCAACCAAAACTCTCAAAAACTGAGCTGGGAAAAAGAATAGTGGCAAAGCATTCAAGCCTCTTCTAAAAGCTGACCCCCCCCTTCTAGAGTGCTGTGGCCCAGAAATGGGGTTTTAGTTAACTGTGGCCAGGATCCGGCCAAGCAAAAGGGGCTGCTCTCCTTGTATAATGGAGCTTACGGATTCTCAAACAGTTCTGAAATGTTTTGTAAACACCAGGATTTCAGGGACTGGTTCATTCATGCATGACGATCTCTTGGTGCCTGCAGCAATAATGCTGTCTCAAGGGTAAAGCTCCCTCCCCCACAGTGATCTTCCTTCATCTAGAAGGAGAATGGCAGCATTCCTTGGACATTAGAACATAAGAGAAGTCATGTTAGATCAGGCCAATGGCCCACCCAGTCCAACACTCTGGGTGCATTCAGACTGGGGCTTTACATCGGTATAGGTGCCGGTTGCAATCGTTGTACTCACCGGCGTTCAGACGGGGAACATCTGCCTCCTGTCCCTAACCGGTGTAAAGCCCTTTACACCGTTGCACTCTGCCACTAGGTCCCAAGTGGTGGTATCCTGAGTGCAACGGTTGTAAACGCTGTACCTCGCCGTCTAATCGCTCTCCACCGGTGCCTAGCCATTTCCGTCGGAAGCCTGAGGCTTCCGTTTCCCCCCCGCCATTTTTTTAAAAAAACTGAGTGATATGCACTTGGGCGAAGCTTCACCCTGAGCGTTTGTAAAAAAAAAAAAAAAGCCCTTACTTTAACTATCCGGAGGAGTCCAGGACTTAAGGGAGGCCAGTTTGGGTAAGTCCTTACCTTTAAAGTTTAAATGTAATGGGGGGGGTTTTTTGAGCATGCGCAAAGATCGCCATTCTGTGAATGGCTGCCTATGCGCATGCTCAAACTGTGTGTGTGTGTGTGTTTTTTTAAAAAAAAAATGCCGACGCCCGCAGCGTGTGAGCGGGCATACACCGATGGGATCCGCAAAATGGAGTAAGTGTGATCGCGTTTCTGCTGGCATAAACTGCACCGGTTCCAACCGGTGCAGTTTATGCCGGCAGAAAGGCCCCGTCTGAACGCACCTTCTGTGTCACACAGTGGCCAAAACCAGGTGCCATCAGGAGGTTCGTCAGTGGGGCCAGAAAGCCAGAAGCCCTCCCACTGTTGTCCCCTAAGCACCAGAGTATCACTGCCCCAGACATAATGTTCCACCTATACCTTGTGGCTAATTGCCACTGATGGACCTCTACTCCATGTTTATCCAATACCCTCATGAAGCTGCCTATGGATTGTAACTGCCACCACTTCATGCGGTAGTACATTCCACGTGGTAATTAGTCTTTGGGTGAAGAAGTACTTCCTTTTATCTGTTCTAAGCCTATTGCTCATTAATTTCCTTGAGTGCCCATGAGCTCTGGTAGTTCGTGAGAAAAAAAGTACTTCTTTCTCTACCTTCTTTATCCCATGCATAATGTTGTAAACCTCTGTCATGTTACCCCTCAATCATCGTTTCTCCAAGCTAAACATACAAGTACAGATATAGGTACTGTATATTGTCCCAACAGGGAATATAGTGGGTCCTTGGGACCATTTTAAATTAGCAGGATAGCACAAGGGAAAGTTGCTCCCTTTTGCCCTTACACTGTGGTCCCAATCCAGACTGGGCCCTGCCTGCCTAAAACTTTAATTAAAAAACACACTGGGAACGCCCAGTATCTCATGTGGTTTGGCTTTAAGTGCAAGTCCACATCAAAGGAATCAGACATGTTCTTTCCCCAGTTCCTTCGCCTCTCTCTGTTGTCCACCCCTTGCTTAAAGTGGAGTCTCTTGTGGGGCAGGGACTTGTCCTCTTGGTCTCTGTAAAGTGTCGTGCACATTGTTAGGACTCTATCAATAGTAATTCAAATAATATGCTTCACCAGGGCTTTTGGGCTGGATGCATCACACAGTACGTTGCCTTCATTTCACCGATTTTTTAAAAGCACACAGCTGTCCTGCATATGTACAAAGTCTACATGTTAACAAATCAACGTTGTAACACTTAGCACTTATACAGCACTTTTTTCATCTTCAAAGTGCTTTATAGGTCTCCCAGGGCCTCCCTCACATCTGGGAAGTGGCAGGGGGCCCGGGTCGATCTTCAGAGTATAAATCTGGTATAAATCAAAGTCAGGCCTACTTCATAACAAGACGAACTTGAATCTCAGGCAGTTGCTTCTATTATTTACACTGGGTGATAACTCATACCAGAGATGTTTGGAATTATTAGGAAAATAAAAGGAAAACCATATAGTCGTTATCAATGCTCCCTCGAAGCTGTGGAGTTTTGTGAACAAAAATGCTACTTGGTGAGCTACTGGCATTAAAATGGTGAGTGAGCGATTTGGCTACTGCGTAAATTAGTTTGCTCTGGAGCCCTCCTTCCTGAGCGAAGGCAAACATGTGTGAGCCGGAGGCTGAAAAACTGTGAGCTGGCTCACATTAACTCAGTTTAGAAGGAACACTGGTCGTTATACAAACTTTATAACACGGCCGCGTTTGGAATATTGTGTACGGTTCTTGTGCTCCTTCAGGGCTGGAAAAGCTGCAGAGAAGGGCAGCTAAAAACGATCATGGGGATGGGATACCTTCCCCCAGAAAAGAAGGGTTATGAGCTTTATTTTGGAAACAAGACAACTAAAGGGAGAACAGGGAGGAGATTTATAAAAAACTAGCAATGGTGCAGAGAAAATGGATGGAGACACATTTTTTTTTGCTCTCTTTCATAATAACATGGCTTAGACATCATTCAGTTAAATTCTTCAATCAATTGATCTTGTCGCTCACTGGTGAAAACGGCACGCTGGGCTAGGTAGTTGCCTGTATCCAAACATGCAGTCCCAAAGACTTAAGGGCACTTCGGTTCTCTTAAAAGGGGGTAGCCATTTATATTGTTTTCCTCCCCCTGCTGCACCCAGTTGAACTCCCTGAGATTTTGTTGCTGGGGGAAGGGGGGCCAGCAGACCCGCAGGAACACAGCGAGAAAGGTGTGTGTGTGTCTGTGTGTGTGGGAGGTCTACAATGGGAGGTGGAAAGCAATTTGAAATGCTTCCCTCCCCTTAAGGAAACTTAAGTGCCCTTAGGGTTTGATTCCCCACTCCTCCACTTACAGCTGCTGGATGACCTTGGGCAAGCCGTAGTTCTGGCACAGCTGTCCTTGAAAAAAGAGCAGTTTGTGTCAGAGTTCTCTCAGCCCCACCCACCTCACAAGGGTGTCTGTTGTGGGGAGGGGAGGGGAAGGGAAAGGAGTTTGTAAGCTGCTCTGAGACTCCTTCGGGTAGTGAAGGGTGGGGTATAAATCCAATCTCTTCTTCTTCTTCTTTTACCTCACAAGGGTGTCTGTTGTGGGGAGGGGAAGGGAAAGGAGTTTGTAAGCCGCTCTGAGACACCTTTGGGTAGTGAAGGGC
>NW_015169202.1:50954-58229 GCF_001447785.1 Gekko japonicus
CAAGCATCTGTATGGATTAAATGGTCCTAAACCATTTCTGCTTGGTTGAGTGTGGTGGTGGGTCGGAGGGCATTTTGTCCTATTCCTTCGCTAGCAGTGGATGGGCGATGTTTTCCCGCTTTGAGGGCAGCACTGAGACAATGCAAGAGCCAGACTGAGCCCAAAGGCAGACGTCAGAGGGAAGAGGCACAGCGGGTCAATTCAAGGCACTGGACCAAGCGAGTCAAACTGAAACGAGTGACAAAATGGACGGAAGACACACGACTAGTGGCAGCCATCCAGAGGGTCAAAATCAGGGGGTTGGGCTGGCTTAAAGGACACTAACAGGGCTGTATTGAGAGGCCAGAGTAGGAGCCTGAGTGCAGAGAGCTAGCACAAGAATTAAAAAAAAGAAAAGACTTACCGTCCTGCCCTTCTAAGTCCAATGCAGTCAATGGGCTCTGCTTAGGAACGCAGTACTGGAGCCGTAAAAAGGCTAGAGGTAGGATGACTGGGACAGAGGGTGCCAGTGGCAGCAGCAGACAGGCTGGAGGAGATACAGCAGAGCTGAGCCTCAGCAATTGTGAGGTAATGAGATGCTGGCCAAGGGGGGAATCTGTGACACAAACACACGAAGCTGCCTTATACTCAGGGGTCATTTCCTGCGGGAGCGCACAGGAGCAGAGCTCCGGCAGTAAAGAGCCCAGGGGGCAGGCACATGCAACAAGCCCCACCCCCTGCTCCCAGCAGCCCTCAGTCAGAGCAAGAAGCAGCCAGGTAAGTTGCAGAGCTCCCCGGTCCAAAACAGTCCAGTGGCACCTTTAAGACCAAGTTTTATTCAGGTACAAGCTCTCCCTCCTCTGTGAGGACAGATCTGCGCGTTCCCCCTCCCCCCAATAGCTAGCAATCCAAAACAGTCCAGTGGAGCCTGAGCGGTGGGTGTTGCCTTCTGACACACTTCCAGTGATGTCAGGGGGTGTGGCCTATGCAAATCAGTTATGCGAATAAGCTCCTGCACCTTTTTTTCTACGAAATGACCCCTGCTTCTACTGAATCAGAGCTTTGGTCCATCAACTTCGATACAGTCTACTCAGACTGACAGTGGCTTCCTAGGTAGAAGTCTTTCACATCATCTCCCTGATACCTTTAACTGGAGATGGTGGGGACTGAACCTGGGACCTTCTGCAGGTCAAGGAGATGTTCTGTCACTGAGCCATTGCCCCTCCACTGTCCCTTTTCATGACCCACAGTACAAAGGTGGGGGGAGGTTAAAAGGTATTTAACTAAGAACTGGCTGACTTCATGGCCTTGAACGTCTAACGCTGCGTTCTGGAGAGAAGCAGAAGCCTGCACCAAAACAAGTATGTGAACATGATGCAATTTAACGAGGATAAGTGCCGAGTTCTACATCTGGGTAACAAAAATGAGGAACATGCATACTGGATGGGGGATGCACTTCTGAGCAGCAGGGTGTGTGAACAAGATCTTGGGGTAAGGGTGGACCAAAAGTTAAATATGAAAGTTAAATATGAGCAGCCAGTGTGATGTGGCAACAAAAAAGGCTAATGCGATCTTGGGGTGTGTCAACAGAGGCAGAATATCCAAATCACGAGATGTCATAGTCCCACTGTACACTGGGGCTCCGGTCACACGGGCAGGAAAATGCGGGGGGGAAGCGTGGCTGTTTGCCCCGGGGCAAACTAACGCACGGTTAAGTGATCAGACCTCCCGTGGAGGTCCTGTGGAGGTACCGTGGAGGTTCCATGGGTAGGGAGAGGTGCCGATCACAGGACAAGCCTGCGCGCAACGAAGAAGCAAGAAGCGTGCGGTGCGGCAAACTGGTTTTCTTTTTTGTGTACATGACAAATGCGCATGCTCCGTTGGGTGCGTGTGTGCATCCACGGAGACTTGGAGGAAAAAAACCCCCTTTTTTGCAATGGGACATGGGCGGGCGCCGGATGCCACCGGAAACGCGATCAGACGCCCGCCCTTGCCCCGCGGTTTCCGGAAACTAGTACCTCCGAGGTACTAGTTTTTTGCTGCGCGTTTTCAGCGAGAAGCCTCGGTTGTGCCACAGAAGCGCTACGCTTCCCAGATGTGCCGGTGAGATCGTGCCCGGAAATTCCGCCTGTCTTCCGTCTCTCTTGCGTGGCTAATGTTCCATGTGACCGCAGCCTGCATTGGTCAGGTCGCACCTGGAGTATTGCATGCAGTACTGGAGGCTTTACTTCAAAAAGGATGTGGACAGAATGGAGCACGTGCAGAGGAGAGCGACGAGGATGATCGGGGGCCTGGAGACCAAGCCCTACGAGGAAAGGCTGAGGGACTTGAGGATGTTTAGTCTGGAGAAGAGGAGGTTGAGGGGGGGGGGACATGATCGCTCTCTTGAAGTATTTGAAGGGCTGTCACTTAGAGGAGGGCATCAGAGAACAGGACTTGCAATAGTGGGTTTAAATTAAGGGGGGGGAGGGAACCGGCTGGATCTTAGGAAAAACGTTTTGATAGTACGAGTTGTGCAACAGTGGAATCATCTGCCCTAGGGAGGTGGTGGGCTCCCCCTCACTGGCAGACTTTAAGCAGCAGCTGGACAGGCCCTTGTCAGGGATGCTCTGGGCTTCTTAAGTATTCTTCAAAAATTCCAGGTATGTGTCCTCCTTCAGTCGGCTTCAGCCGGATCATTAATTATCCAGCCCTGTCCCTGTGCTGCTGCATGTTCCGTCTGCCTGTCACGTGTTTTAGCATACCCCGTTATTGAACTCTGAAGTGTGAAGGGATGCTTCCCACCTTAGAGCCAGGAAGAGAGGAGTGGGAAGAAACGACCATCATGGCTAAGAGGATGTTAAGAACATAAGAACATAAGAGAAGCCAAATGTTGGATCAGGACAAAGGCCCATCCAGTCCAACACTGTGTCACACAGTGGCCAGAAATACCAGGAGCCATCAGGAGGTCCAGCCGCCCTCCCACTGTGGCCCCCCCCCCCCCAAGCACCAAGAAGACAGAGCATCACTTGCCCCAGACTGAGAGTTCCTAAGAACATAAGAGAAGCCAAATGTTGGATCACGCCAGTCCAACACTCTGGGTCACACGGTGGCCAGAAATACCAGGTGCCATCAGGAGATCCACCAGTAGGGCCAGGACACTAGAAGCCCTCCCACTGTTGACCCCCCCAAGCACCAAGATGACAGAGCATCACTTGCCCCAGAGTCCCTATCTATACCTTGTGGCTAATAGCCACTGATGGACCTCTGCTCCATATGCTTATCTAATTCCCTTTTGAAGCCATCCATGCTTGTAGCCGCCACCACTTCCTGTGGCAGTGAATTTCAAGTGTTAATCACTCTTTGGGTGAAGAAGTACTTCCTTTTATCCGTTCTAACCCGACTGCTCAGCAATTTCATGGAGTGCCCACGAGTTCTTGTATTGTGAGAAAGAGAGAAAAGTACCTCTTTCTCTACCTGTTCTTTCCCATGCATAATCTTGTAAACCTCAATCATGTCACCCCTTAGTCATCATTTCTCCAAGCTAAAGAGCCCTAAGCGCCTTAACCTTTCCTCATAGGGAAAGTGTTCCAACCCTTTTATCATTCGAGTTGCCCTTTTCTGCACTTTTCCCAAAGCTATAATATTCTTTTTAAGGTGTGGTTGGCTTTTGATCCTGACCAGAATTTTTCTGCCACCACTCAATAACTTAGATGCCTTTCACAAACACAGGCATTCAGGGAAAGCGTCACAAATCAGATGTCATTCAGATCTCAGAAACAATAAAACAGATCTACCTGCAGTTATAATTTATTCAGTTTCCGGCTATTTAGTTTCCAAAAGAACATCCCACTATTTATACATACAGAAAGGCAAAACTAAATAAACAGGTATTGCATGAGAGACTTTCAGAACAATGTTTGCCCCGTGAAGCGGCACCGGCCCACTCGTGCTGAGCTTCGGAAACAAAAAACATGGTAGAGATTGAAAGTGTGTTCGAAACAACCGGGCGGAAGGCTCCACACGACTATGTGCTGCTTGTGGCAGGTTTTCTCAGGTCTTCTTCAACTTTTCTATTCTCACAGAGTAGGCCTCTTCCTGCATTTGCAGCTTTTCATTTATCTCAGTCTGTAAAGAGAATTAAAAAAGAGAGAAAGAAGTGGATATAACGGGGCTATCGACTGCTGTACATTGTCTTTATGGCTCAGACAAAGCCAAGACAGACGTCATCCTTCACACAACTTCCTGTTCTGCAGATGCTATGATGCCCCAGCCTGCACTTAGATGATAACACTTTATCACATTACTGTGAGTGCAGTTCAGCATATTGTATGTTTGCCACGAAGGGAAGTGGCGTGGTGACAATGTCCCCTCCCCCCCTCCAAGTGGCCTTGCATTCTCAGAGACAAACTTTATCAATAAATTCCAAATTGATGGGGAGAGGAGGAATCATCTAGTATTTGGACTATTGCCTTCCTTTTCTTTCCTTTGCTGCAGATGTTTAATCTTTAGTAAAGCTTTACGGCTTTACTGGAAATATAAGGAAACAAAGCAACCCCCCTCTCCACCCCCCAACGCCCCCCCCCCAAACTAGTTGCTGCTTGTCTCTTTTAATGCCAGCGGTAATTGCCAATAAAAATTGTACACACGGCACATCAGAATGCTGGGCTTGGATTTCATTGTGGTTATTCTCAACAAAAGGTACAAGGGTGGCAACAAACTTTCCCTGGCTGCCGTGATGTGTTTCTACAAACTTCGTTGCCTGAAGAACTGTAAGAACACTGGATCAAATTCCATAAATATCGGTGCCCTCGGAATTTAGGTAACCTTTTCAGTATGCAGAGATGTGGAAACAGATGGTGCAACTTGGCAACAACAGCCCCAAAAGGGACAGATCACAATTGGGGGGGGGGAGTAGCTTCTTCAAGGACTCTAGGTGTTCACTGGATCTTAAGAGAAAATGTGGATATGGGCCATATGCTAAGATTCAGGACCAAGTAATCTGATGGTTTATAATGATTTTTTTTCATGAAGTATTTTCACAAAATGCGAAAAGAGCCAGTTTGGTGTAGTGGTTAAGTGTGCGGACTCTAATCTGGGAGAACCGGGTTTGATTCCCCACTCCTCCACTTGCACCTGCTGATGTGACCTTGGGTCAGTCACAAGCTCTGGCACAGCTGTCCTTGGAAAAGAGCAGTTTGTGTCAGAGTTCTCTCAGCCCCACCCACCTCACAGGGTGTCTGTTGTGGGGAGGGGAAGGGAAAGGAGTTTGTAAGCCGCTCTGAGACTCCAAGTGAAGGGCGGGGTATAAATCCAATCTCTTCTCTTCTTCTTCTTTTTTTGTTAAATCTTTTTATTGGTTTTGTTAAAAGATTTACATAAGACAGAACTTATTGCTTCTACATTTCTACATATATCATTAAACATTATTACTTACAGGTTAACGACAAACTGCCACCATACAACACTACCGGGTAACTGTGAGTTTGATATTTTTAAGTTACCTGCTATCACCTATAAATACAACCATTTATGATAGATCTGCTTAGTTGGGAGTATATCATTTGTAACCATATAGACTAGCACAGGGGCCCAAACTCTAACAAATTTGGTATAAGTTGGTGTGTTACTGTTATTAGCTCTTTTCAGGGAGTCCGTAATTTTTGCCATTATAAACTGATCCCAAACTTTTCATAAGAGACAATCTGTAGGTTATCCTAAAGATTAAGGCAAGGTTGTAGGCTGAGGTCCACTGGCGGAACCTGATGGGCTGGGATTCTCCCAAAGAGTGCAGGAAAACTTAGAGGGAGTTTAATTTCAGCCGGCAAGATTCTTTTTATGTGTTTCAGCCAGAGCTTCATAGTTTAAAACAATCAGAGGACCATGTGAAATCTGGTTGGAAAAGGAAAGGAAGGGACCATGCGAGAGTCAAGTCGAGCAGCAGGACCGGTGAGACTGGGATGGTCTCAGGACAGGTCCCCTCCCCTTCCTGGGTCAATCTGAGGAAACCGACCCTGTTCCGGAGGAGGAGCCTATTCCCAAGAGTGAGGACTGCCCCACTCCCAGGACCACCGGAGAAAAAATATTTACCCCTGCTGACAAAAACTTACAAGTAATCACATTCTTCCACAACAGGCTGGCTCAGAAATTGTGTTACTCAGTAGGAAAACAGCAGCAGAAGCAGGGGAAGAAAGGGTTGAAGACCTCCTTCTCTTCCCCCAATCACTGTGTCATTCTCCCCTTTGAAAAATACAGCCCTAGTGGCTGCACTGGAAACTAAAAACCTTTAAAATTATCATGGAATTACACATAGCATGCAATGCTCCCTCTAATCTGTGGAGTCCTGTGAGCAAAAATTCTACTTTGTGAGCTACTGGCATTGAAGTTGTAAGCGAGCGACTTGGCTGCTGCATAAATTAGTTTGCTCCGGAGCCATCCTTCCTGAGCTATGACACAAATGTGTGAGCTGGAGGCTAAAAGACTGTGAGCTAACTCACACTAACTCAGCTTAGAGGGAAAACTGATAGCATGTAATTCTGCCCTTACAATCCAAAGCTGACAAACCATCTGCATGTTCAGACTAGACGGACAAGTTTCAACTGCTATGGCCCAAGGACAAGATTCTACTGTAAAGTTGCCACTACTGCTTGCGATAATGGCCAGGCAGAGAGGCAGGTCAGCCAGCCAAAGGGCAGACTGGGAACATCCCCAGGGCCTCAGAAACAGTATCTAAGGCATCCCAGGCATGGCCCCTTGGTATATCCTGGGGACTACATCTCCCAGGGTGCAGCACCACGGATTCACTGCAGACAGCATCCAAAGTGCAAGATCAAACAGGAATCTACCTATAGGCTAGCTGGTTGGCAGGTCAGTCCCTCTCTGCCTGGCCACCTCCAAAAACCAGCAGCAGCCAGAGGTGCACGCAGATGTGGGGGTGGACAAGGACAGGCATAACATACAAATCGCAAGATGTCATAGTCCCGCTGTACACTGTATTGGTCATTGGTCAGGCCACACCCTGGAGTATTGTGTGCAGTTCTGGAGGCCTCACTTCAAAAGGGGTGTGGACAGAATGGAGCGGATGCAGAGGAGAGTGATGAGGATGATCAGTGGCCTGGAGACCAAGCCCTATGAGGAAAGGCTGAGGGACCTGGGAATGTTTAGTCTGGAGAAGAGGAGGGTGGGTGGGGGTAATTGCTCTCTTAAAGTATTTGAAGGGCTGTCACTTAGAGGAGGGCAGCAGAGGATAGGACTCGCAGTCATGGGTTTAAATTACGGGCGGGAAAGTACCAGCTGGATAGCAGGAAAAACTTTTTA